>NC_056730.1:1055024171-1055091671 GCF_019279795.1 Protopterus annectens
TTTTAACTAAAGTATTTTATATGTGTGCATGTCTGCTAATAATGCTTTTAGAATTTTAAGATCATGCATATCCCTGGATTTTTTTCTTCTTAAGTAATTTTAAGAAAGTTGAATTGTGAGCTACTTTTTATTATTATTTTTATTTATATTCATTTACATTTTCACATTTTCATTTTCTATTACTATTTTTAAAACCTTGCTATGTTTTAAAGGAATGTTAACCCTTTATAAGTCACATGAGGCATGTTTGAAGTTCTTTTGTAATTCTAGTCAAGCATAGAGTTTAAGTAGTGTGTATGTTCCCTTGAAATATTAATGACTAATTTTGTTTTTAAATTCCCGCTAATTAATTTGGTGAAGATATAAAGGGTGGGGAAACTGTATACTTGTTATTCTGATGAAGCTTCCTGAGAGGGACAAAAGTGTTTAATCATGGTTACTTATTTTTTTATTTTTAAATAGTTAAATAAATACACTTTATATTTTGAACGTTTCATGTTGCCTTTTCCTTCAGCCAGTCATTTGAAGTTTTTAGGTTGCCAGTTTTGAGCGGAATACCTGATTGTAAAGGTTCTTCATTTTGAAATTTGTCAATATCTTTGTTTTCTTTGTGTTAATCTGCAAACCCATTTTGAAACAATGGTGTTTAATTTTTATATGCAAATATTTTAGATCAGTGTCCCTTTCAGACAGTAATGGGGTACAAGTATAACAAAAGCTGAAGCTAATCCTTCATATAAACCTGTTTCTCTAATGATTTGTCCTGCTAATAAATTAAATAGGTAAGGGGAAAGTATGCAGCCTTGCCCTGCACCTTTACCAGTTTAAACCGTTGTGTTTCTCCTTATTCTGTTCAAACTGCTGCTTCTTGACTAATATATAGATTGCGCTTAATGGCTATCAGGTGTTCTAGGGCATTTATGCTTTTCAGTGTATCTCAAGACAAGTTTTTCTTGATTTATGAAGTCATAATTCTTGTTAGAATCAGTTAAACACATACAGGTATTATTTTGCTATTTTTTTCATCTTTTCAAAGATTCAACCATATCTTGAGATGATATTTCTTGTTCTTCACTGATTCTTGAATTTTGCCTACACGTCTGCCAGTTCACATTCAACATATAATTGCAATATCCACTGTATAATCCTGACAAGAATCTCGATAACACATTGCATTAGAGTGATTGTAAAATAATTTACGCTATTAGTTTTCTTCCAGACTGGTACAAAAATACTTCTGATACCGTGCACTGGTCATGATGTTATCTTTTATTTTTTGCCAGGTCTGAAACTATCGCATCAAGGTGGTACAATACTTCAGTGGGAATGCAATACATGCCTAATGCTTTGTCTTTGGTAAATCTTTCAATGTCTTATCTACTGCTTCATCATGCCTGGTTCCTGTTTATAAGGTACAGGTTGAAGAAGTTGTCAATCTATTTGTTCTTTGCACTATAATGACTTGTTAGAGTTTCTCTACATTTTCTTTAAGCATTCCAAATCAAGGCTGAAATGTTTGTCTTTGTGCTACATGATGACTTGACAGCATTGATACAATGAGTCATGATGTCCTGATCGTCTGATTGCACACCTAATTTATTATCTATAGCTGATGTCCTGATCATCTACCTCATTTATTATCTATAACTGATGTCCTGATAATCTGATTGCACACCTAATTTATTATCTATAACTGATGTCCCAATCATCTGATTGCACACCTAATTTATTAACTATAGCTGATGTCCCAATTGTCTGATTGCACACCAAATTTATCTATAACTGATGTCCCAATCATCTGATTGTACACCTAATTTATTATCTATAACTGATGTCCTAATTTTCTTATTGCACACCTAATTTATCTATAACTGATGTCCTGATCATTTGATTGTACACCTAATTTATTTTCTGTAACTGATGTCCGGATCATCTGATTGCACACATAATTTATTATCTATAACTGATGTCCTGATTGTCTGTTTGCACACCTAATTTATTATCTATAACTGATGTCCTGATAGTCTGATTGCACACCTAATTTATTATCTACAACTAATGTCCTGATTGTCTGATTGCACACCTAATTTATCTATAACTGATGTCCTGATCATCTGATTGCACACCTAATTTATTATCTATAACTTGAGTATTGTGCTTTCTGTCCCTTGAGGCACTGTCACAGGGTGTTCTCAGGAATTACTTCATCTGAGATGTCTGCTACTATGTGGAGTGCTTCATGGCTTAATTCTTGTCCAGCTTATATTCAGATTGTACATGCTGCCAATAATTAAGGGTATTAAAGACAGAGGTATTCAATATTATTCTAGTGCATGGAGCAGCATGGATAACCTCTCATATCTGATAAAAAGACAAAGTGAAGCACTCATAAGCACTGTTAAGATCAGATTATGTACTAGAAATGAACAAGAAACAGCGTCATCTGTGAAAGAACAGCAGCAGAAGGTAAAATAGTTTCAAAAAGCTGTTAGAAAGTCACTCTGCAACACTTACAAAAAAGTGTTTAACAGCTTTTAAAGTTCGTTCTGTTCCAGCAGATGCATCGTCCCATGAGTAAGGTATTATTTGGTGCCACTCACATCAGCCACATTAATGCTATGCTGCCATGACTTCCATGGTCTGTGGGAAAGTCAGTGTTTATCATGTCCTGCACAGTGTTGGTCCTTTCCACTTATAGAAGTTTGTGCACCTCTACTCCCACCTCCCGTGGGAGTTCAGTACATCATGTAAGGTCCTACTAGTCATTCCCAGTATACAGTCTGATAATTTAAGTCCACATTTTTTCCTACTTAGTGTTGTTCCTGTGGAAACAACTACTTTATCTGATTCAGATAAATTAGAATGAGACTTCAGAGGTCTCTTGAGTATTATATTTTTAAAGGAGAGCTTATTTAAGTCCTTCCACATTGCCTTTATATTATTTTATTTTATGTTATTTGCTCTATTCATTCATTTAAAATTTATTTAATTTTTATTAGATAATTGTGTGATTTCTGGTTTTATGCTTTATGGTATTTTGCTACCATAACAAACATCTAAATGAATAATGTTTAAAGATTAAAGCTACCAAACTTAAACTGGCATCAGTGTTCTGAAGGTCTGTGGATGATGCATTTTAAAAACCCGTACACCGTAACCTGACTCCCCTAACTGAAAAGTCAATGTTTATTCCTGACGGAAATACATCATGAAAGTGTATGCCATTCCTGGATCAAATGTCCAGTTCTAAGGCCACACTTTTCCTTTCCTTTATTATCTTAGAAGGTAAATAATCTGAAAAAAATGTATTTTATCTCCTTGCATGTAATTTCTTTCTTTCTTTGTTAGGAAAGATAGCAACAATTCTCCAGTCCTAAAAATGCAAGAAGTTCATGTAGGTTTTTCACAGCAATGCTTCCTTCCCTACAGAGACTACAAGACCTGGTGTACTTATTCAGTCATATGTACTGCACCTTGACATGAGTGACCCAACACATTCTAGAAAATTGCTTAAATGTTTAGGATTCATTTACTTTGATCATTCTCAGGTATGCCTCTTATGATGATTTTATTTTTCTTTGATTTCATCTCCAAATCAGTTATTTTGTTCTGTATCTGTACAGATACGTTTTAACTGGTTTGTGGATATAAAACTTAACTAACGTTGTATTCCTCAGTTTGACTACTCTTTTTCTTGCTTAACTGTGTCTTGTCTGGGGAGAGTTTTACCCTAATCCCTGCTGAAGCTGAAACACGTTCAGAGTTCATATGTGATTAGATTATTTCTTTTAGATAAACAATTGTTATAACAACATTCAGGTTGCCTCATTCTTTCATCATGGCTTTAATAGAGGACATGACGTTTGTGTTTGCTTCTTTACTTATAACATTTACAGTAAATGTATTTACTAAATAATCCAACTAAATAATCTTGATTTTCTTGCCCTAGCAGGCATTTCCAGCATTTAGTGTGGCAATCTCTCACTTACCTTTGCTTGCTGGCCTTTTACCACTTATAAATACACAAAACATGAGCCAGTTTGTTTCGTTTTTTTTTACTGTGAGACAGCTTAAACTAGCACAGATTTATTTTGAGGGGTTATGTTCTAACAGGTAAATCTGAAAAGGTTTCCAAGGGTCAGCTGTGTATTCCACCATGACCAGTTTGATCTCCCACACACCATTTGTTGTCTTGCAAAACTGATTATTCAGTCGGTTATACCATGATTACCAAGCATGTTTAAAGAACAGTATTAAGGTGTTGGTTTTTATGACGACAAAGGCAGGCTAGTTTGTTTATATATATATGTATATATATATATATATATATATATATATATATATATATATATATGTGGATCTAGGATGTCCGAATCCATAACCACCGAACACACTTTAATGAAAGCGCTTTCGTTAAAGCATGTTACTAAAAAAAAATAACACTACATTTAAGTTTCTGCAGGGGGGCAATATGATTGTCAGCATCCTGAAGGTAAACCAATCTATGTCAGAAATGGAAATGTTGACTTTTTAGTACACATGTGCCAAGGATGCTTCAGGGAAAATGCAAACATTACTTCAAAAAGCCCAGTAACAGCATCGACCCAGACTCCCTGCTAATTATGTATCCTAACACAGAGAATGCACAGTCTATATGGAAAGGGAATATTCCCTTACTGAGAGATTATCAGTCATGCACACCTTTCAAATATCTGTATAGTTGACCAAATGTGGTCAATTAAACAGATGTCAACCAATCTCCCTAATGATCAAACCAATGGAATCCACACATACACACACACACACACACACACATATATATATATATATATATATATATATATATATATATATATATATATGTATATATATATGGGTTCACTTTAAATAATCAAATGTTCAGAACATCGACGTTCTGATCATCGAGACCAGAACATCGATGTTCAGAACATCGAAGGTTTAAAGTGGAAGTGCCAGGTAAGTTATATTGTGGAATGTTGGGTATGTATGCAGGGCAGCAAGGTGCCCTGCATGTTGTGTGTGTGCCATCTCAGTGTTGGCATTGCAGGTAGGGTAAGGGAAATCTCCCATTTAGCACTGCCGCATATAGTGGTAAATGGGAGATTTCCTTTACCCTACTGTAGTGTGATCTCGGAGTTGGAATATTAAAGTAGGGGGTGTCTGTGGGGCACAGCCCCACACATGGGGGGTGCAGGGAGGCAAAGCCCCCCTGCATAACATAGCATTTGTAATTTTTTTCTTGTTTTTATGGTTCATTTTGAACCTTCGATGTTCTGAACATCGATGTTCTGGTCTCAATGATCTCAGTAAAAAAAAAAATAATAATAGAAATAAAAGAAATACTGTGTAACAGGTTGTCTAATACACTGAGACATGGTGGCTTGACAGAGAAGGGTCTTAAGCCCAGTTCTCCTACCCATTTAAGAAAACATAATAAATAAAAACCAAAGGTAGGACCTAAAACACTTTCAAACACAATGAGTATCTATTACTTACGGTAGGGGAAGACTGAACCAGAGACAGGTGCTAGCAATTAATACAGTTTAAGCATTTGTTAAACAGCAGGAGCTAGTTTTGTATGCATGCCTTTAGAGTGAGTTTGCATCTCTGTAGTGTAATTGGAAATGAAGATGTAATATAAGGAAACTGTGATATACTTCTCTTTCAATATGATCCAGTCTCCTCACATGAATCACAGTGTCTGCTTAGACTGCTCCATCTAACAACAGGATACTTGAGAATACATACAACAAAACATTAATTTCATTTAGATAATGGTTAGCTTGGAAAAAAAATTCGAAATGATCAGAGGATATTCAAGACAAGTAAATCAATATGCCACTATGTAACGTATTCTGTAACTTTTTCCCATGTTTCATGTGCCTAGAGTACCCTCACACAAGCTCTGCCTTGGACTTAACGTATTTCACAAAGTGCATTAAAGATCTGGTGAACATAATGCATGTGGTCTTGGATGGGAGGTCTATAATTCAACAAATGGTATCTCCTGGAATGTAGGGTCCCTGATCACTCTACATATTGTGCTGTCCCAAATCTTTCATTGAAATACCTGATATTTAAGGTATGCTACAGCACTGGTGTACTTTGCAAAGGTGTCAGCTTTCGCCTTATTAATCATCTTTGTTAATATGGTGTACTTTCCACTGGAGCTGATATAAAGCATTTAATAAGAGTCTGGGAGAAATGGCAGCTGGTAGGCTTGATTAGTATACCAGGAACATTAACTACAACATATATATTTAATACTAGAGATGTCCGAAATCAGCTAACATCTTGCTGTAGTACTGTTACAAGTTTGTTAGTTTATATGCTTTTTTGACACTTTATGCTACTTGATATGAATAAGAAACAAATTGGTTACAGATATTTAGATGCATTAGTTGTTGCCCTTAAAACAGTTTCCCCCATAGTAAATCTCATGTTTTTGACAACAAAGATCACAACATCAGTATATTTAAAAAACAGTAATGTATAGTTTGGAACATACAGGGCTGTCAATTTCACAGCATGGTTTATATGCCAGCTATTATCATTATAAAACAGTATGCAAATTTTGAAATGGCCACTTTTATTTAAAATATATCCATTGTTTCAAAAGCAGAAAAACTTTAAAACAGTTATATCAAACTTTCATGCTACACTCTGACTTATTAGACAAAAGGCCCAATCCAAGTGTCTATCTTTTAGCACACGAGACTCAGATTCACTATGAATCAGTAAAATGTGTTAGTGACCTGCCATTCTATTCCATTTAGCTTGCTGTTCAAGGACAGTGAAAACTGTCAATATGATGTTTGCAACAACAGTATTTTATATGGAAAAGTGCAAGCATATGTCATCTATGTAGCAGACCAGCCTGAATAACATTGTGTATTCATCATTGCAATTATACAACGTACCATCAGACATTGTAATATAGCTCTGGTATTTAACTTCTGACTTAGTTGATACATGTGCTATTATCGGCTAAACATCAGTTCGTACATTTGTGCATTCTCAGCTGTAGCTAGTAGGCTGCAGGGGCCACAAAAAACTTTCTTTTCCAAATTGTAAGATATATGTGGAATAAAATTCAGTTTCCTGATGTTGAAATCAGCAGTATATGTGCCACCTACACATTTCTTATTTTACAAAAATACATTGACGTCCAGGTCTTAGAAGAATACACGTTTGACAATGTAGGCCTATCATAACATTTTTTTTTCAGAATATAAAATACAGAAGTCAGCAGCATCCTTTACTGCCTACATTGTTGCTAAGCATATGTAAAAACTTTAAACATATCTGTTAATATCTATCTGTCTGAAACCAGCACTGTTTAGGCTTTCAGTCAGCACATTTTAATAAAAGCTTAGCTTAGCTGAGATTTTCATAATTTTGACTTAAAAACAGCCATGGGTAAAACATAGATTAAAAAGTATCCAAACTAATCCACTCATTTAATACTTTCAGAGGCTTACAAGATCAAAAGGTCAAAAAAATGCATTTTAGGTGTCAAGAAGGTACTGTGGTTACATGCATACCTCCCAGACACATTTTCCCTGCTGTAGCCTCTGCAACCATATCTGTATATCCTGGCATTCAGAAAGGATTATCATGATGTAGAAGGCTTAACAAAGAAGGTTTCTACAGTGCAGTAAGCCCAAGTTATTCAGAGGCCCCTCTCCTCCCACTAGAGGTTTTAGGTGGCATTGACTGCAGTGTAGAAAGTGGTCTCACTGGAGAAATTGGGGTGAGCAGCAAAGGAAAATTAACCATGTGCTGTTTCCATAAATGTCAGTGGTTCTGTAATAATCCTTATGGATGGGTTCATGGCTCATGCCACAATGACAGGTAGGTTATTTTATTTATTATTTGTTTACTGGGAAAGTCCGACTTGGACGAAGCCAATTTTCAGCAGAGGCCCAGGGAGAAACACTCCCGATGCATCCCTTTGTAACGTGAGTGGAAACCAGAGTCCCTGGAGAAAACACACACAAATGCAGGGAGGACATGCAGACTCCACACAGAAGGCACTCCAGCCAAGAATTGAACTGCAGAACCTCTTGATGAGGTGGCAATGCTACCGCTGCACCACCCAGTGTTATTGTGAAGCATTCTATATGGGTGAGTGCCTGTGTGCAAATGTGAGTGTGTAAGGCTGCAGAGACATGAATACAGCTTTGTGTGTGTGTGTGTGTGTGTGTGTGTGTGTGTGTGTGTGTGTGTGTGTGTGTGTGTGTGTGTGTGTGTGTGTGTGTGTGTGTGTGTGTGTGTGTGTGTGTGTGTGTGTGTGTGCCTGAGTGAGTTTCTTACACTGTGTGTAAGACTGTGCACATGCATATATGGTCACATTCATAAAGGTAGGCATATAGATGCTATCTGTGTGAGTGTGGGTGTGAATGTTTGTGTGTGTGTATGTGTGTGTTTGTATGTGCATGTGTGTGCACATAGTGGGAGGGTGCTGTGCTATCTAGCTGTGAGGACTAGTCAGAAGAACAGTAGCATGGACAGGTTTGAAAGCACAGTACTCCATTCAAAAAACAACTTTGAAATCAACAAATTTTCACCAATAATAAGTGGAAAAAGTCTACTTAAATGGGGTGCTCTGATGGTCTCCCAGCTGGGTAATGTGTTTGAGATTGTTGATGGTCTCTCTTGGTTAGTAAGAACCTATGAACCTATGACCTAGTGATCAGCTGATGATGAGGTATTCCTCTCTGATTCTCATACTGCACTAATTGACTTGCACCAGCCAAACAGCATGCACAGTAAGAATCTTTGTCTGAATCCCAGGGTTTGATACTCAGGTACACTTTAACAGGCTGCCATACTGTTAACAGAAATGCAAATTAAATCTTATGAGTCTTTCATCATGGTGGGACCCCCTGATGCTATAGTGCCTTCTTAATGTTATATCCACAACTATTCATTATAATGCTTTTTTGAAGTGTTTTATATTGTAAATAATTTTAGTAGAGAAAAATACAAGCAAAAGCTGAGAAGAAAATACTAAGTAGATCTCAATTTATATTCAAAACTTAATACAGCAATATAGAAAAAGGCTAATTCAAAGAATTCAAAGTTGTTAAATAAGCACATAATCTGCATGGAAGAACAGCAAAATGCAGTGTTAATAATATACTGTCAAGAGAGGTAAAGAAAAGAAGACGGATCCTGAGAAGGTGCACAGAACAACAAGACTAAGGGTGCACGTTCTGATGAAACTGGGCTTAGTGAGATAGAGACAGAGAGAATTAGTCATCAGATTGACAGCAGTGATAGGTTTAAAGTTGATTGTGCAAAAATATACATTTTATAGAATGAGGAAACAATGTAAAAGAATAGAAAATGAATGCCAACGATATGAATGGATCACAGCTCCAAGTTGTCATTAGTTCTGCAGAATAATCTTGCAGTGTTTTTTTTTTTTCTTTTTTTCTTACAAGTCTAGTCTTGTGAGCTAAGCCTGTATTTCAAAGCAGAATGAATTATGATTTAACTCTGAACATAGATAGTGGCTGGTTCAGTCACCAGAATTGTTTGGATGGGACGTTATCACTGCTCAGATGTTGCAGAAACTGCAAAGCATGCCTCATGCAATAAAAAAGCACAAATAAGTTTTACATGCACTTTGGAATCACTGAGATGTAAATAATGTCCTGTTGATTGTATCGATGACCTTTCATTATCAGATACACTGCAAAGATATATATATATATATATATATATATATATATATATATATATATATATATATATATATATATATATATATATATATATATAGAGCTACTTCTAAAACTGGAATGGTCATATCATCGAATTTCACTTTTTCGGGATGAAAATCACGAACATGAAATACCTGAATGACAAATTTTTACAGGGTAAGTAAACACAAACTTCAACACACCACACACCAGAGTAAATAAAAGCCACCAAGGTGGGGCACTACACCCCCTATCCCCCAACAATATATACCATACTCTAGGATCACACTGTAGTTGGGGAGCATAAATGCAAACTATTTCAAAAATAAGTTAACAAATATTGACACATTTTCAGTAGTATAGTACTATGACAAATATTATTAAAAATAAAAAATGTGGGGGGCATGCGCTCGTATGAGATTGGGGTGTACTCTTATCTTTTGTCATGTGCTTTATTGTTCTTTTTTCATGTCTAAAATATATATATATATATATATATATATATATATATATATATATATATATATATATATATATATATATATATATATAGATGCTCTTTGGTGCCTTCTTGTCAATGTGCTACTGCATAAAACAAACTACCTGTCCAGGAAGGTAAGCTTTTGCTCAGAATTTTTAAAGCTGCAGTCTATACTCCCAAGCTGTCTCTTATCAGCATTTTTGCTTTTAAAGAAAATATAGTTGTGACTTTTATAAAACTGGAATCACTTTATCTGTCTTTCTTTCCACTGTGTTAATGTAGAACAGAGTGTTGGTGGTTTTCACCAGCAAAAAGAGTGCAGGTAACCAGAAATATATGATATTAATAATAGTAGTAATAATTTTTGAGATGCAAAAATGTGAATGTAGCATATGAGTAATATTTGTGAGCCAAACTGTGCAAAGAGGACACTGTTTTCTTTAACTGTAGTAAGTGTTTTTTTTCAGTTGTATCTGTTAATTTCTGAAAAGGGCGGTGCCTATGGGTAGTAGTAAGAACAGGTTCATTTAATGAAATTTTTGAGATAGTATAAAAGATGGTTATTATAAGCTCAGACAGGGAGTTCTTGTCCATGGTAAAGGTAACTAAGTGTCTAGAGCAGCAGCTCTAGGTTAAAGAACCAACCAAAGTGAATAACAACTTTGGAGAAGTTGGAAAATATTCCAACTAAAAAATATTATACAGAGTTACTGTTAGAGACTGTACTTTAGATAAAACCAAAATGCTTTATTTGCTTATAAGAACCTACTTTATCTGCACTTCTATATAACAAACTGCATTATTTTTATAAAGATGGGTGGTTTCAACTGCATTAATTTTTCCACATATAAGGATTGTTTCAGGCATTTTTGGGACCTATTATTATTGTGAAAGTTGATGGATATACTGTTCCCAGTCGAAAGTTATAACAGCACCAGCACTGCGACAATTACAGGACTCCTTAGTTGACCAAATAAACTTTTTATTATAAAATACAAATAAAAACCCTTCGGTTAAGCGCTTTCATCAATTAAGACTTAAGAGGAAGTCTTAATTGATGAAAGCGCTTAACCGAAGGGTTTTTATTTGTATTTTATAATAAAAAGTTTATTTGGTCAACTAAGGAGTCCTGTAATTGTCGCAGTGCTGGTGCTGTTATAACTTTCGACTGGGAACAGTATATCCATCAAGTTTCGCTTTATTCATTTGTTTGACTGTTCACAACCTTTTGGGTTATTGTGAAAGTTTTAAGACAAGTTGCTGCCAAAATTAGAAGAATTTCCCTGGAAAAAAAGAGAAAGCGAGAGAGAGAGAGAGAGGCAGTCTTGCTGTGCTATGATTTCTTTAAGCATTTGTGTGATAATCCATCTTTGAAGATGATCACAGTGGTGCTGTTGCTACAGATTACAGAGGATGCATCTGAAAGGATGGCTACCATGGCCAAGTCAATGGCTACCCCAAGAGCAATGCCAATGGTAAAACAGGTGACCAGAGAGAAGGACATTGAAGCATATCTTACCACCTTTGATTGGTATTCTAACATGAAAGGATGATATTGAGCTAAGTGAGACAGGATCCTATCATCCCAGTTAACTGTGGATTCACTGGGAGCCTTCATGGACAGGGAAGGAACTGATCACCATGACGAAAATAAAGTGACAAAAGTTTTACTCACCAAAGCTGGTGCATGAAAAATGATTTACTTGCCCAGAGCTGGTGTTACCTTAGAGACACAAGCTCAAAAGTTTTGTAGCTGGGCATTTTCACATAACAATGTATTACTGTATGGTCAAAATTACATGACTTAAAGCACATTATTAGTTTACGGTTAATTTCAGAGGATCAACATAACAAGAAAAGATATAGAAATTATAGTCCCCCGGATTTACTAATCTTCTGTGTAAAACTAGATTAGTCTTGCACGGAAGCGCCAGTGTAAGAGTATGACGGCAGCACACCATGCATATTAATGAGGGCGCTTTGCCTCAACTCTAAAGCGTACATGGATCGTGGACCAGTTTAGGGGGCGTGTCGGACTGTCGAGCAGTCCAAACATCCACACCCCTGCAATGAAGAAATGCCACAACTTCACATTTAAATGAGCGAGTCCACTCACATGTGTACAATATAATACTACACTCCCCCATATGTTCAACAACTAACAGAATAAAAAATAAAAATAATTATTTTTTTTTCTTCCGATATAGCTGCCTGTAGTTGCGTGGGTTTGCCCAGGTTTGCCCACTGCTTAGCTACAGTAACAGCAGCTTAGACACCAGAAGAGGATAATAAGAAAAATATATGCAACCTAAGCAGCATAGCAGTAGTATAGTGGTTATAGCTGTCGCAGAAAGAGGAAGCATTCCCGGTTTAAGTCCCACTAATGCACGCTCCATTTTCTGTATCAAATCTGTATATAAAAACATTTCCTGACATTTTTTTATGTATAAGTTTTGTAAAAAGCATTGAAATGTTAAATTTAGTAGTGCAGGAATTATATATATACATATATATATATAAAGGTGAAATGTTTATGCATTCTGAGGCATGAGTACCTTATTTTAAGCAATATAAAGCACAGCTAACCACATTTTTCCAGTATTGAGCATATTTAAATACATTTGCCTGTAGCTGTGCTATGCTAAGGAGGAGTAACACAGGTTCACCGCACGTTACTGCTGATCACCTTCGCGCAACTCCACGCTAACCAGCGCAACGTTGGGCAAAGTCGGGCAAAGTAAGGTAAACACGCTCACACCTGCTTTACTGTTCCTTAACCAGTCAGTTCTGCCCAGCAGGAAAATAAAAGCAGTGACAGGGCTCGAACTCAGGATACTGTGCACTATAGTAACAGTACTTAACCACTAAGCCATGATAGCATTTCACAAGCATGCACTTTCAACAGAGACATATCTATTAAAGGGATTTTAAACATTGCCAACCTCAGCTAAGCAGGTGAGTCCTCAGCTGAGCTTATCCAAAACTGGCCAATCACAAATAAGTGTGGGAAATGAGGCATATTTAATCTCCACAGATGGAAACACTTGTTATAACTGGTTGTAGCTTCCTTCTGCAGTCAGCATGGCTGGTGTAGGTGAAGGCACTCGGTTTAGAGCGCAATGCTGGGGCATTCAGGAGTCCAAAATTATGGTTTGGCTCCTCATCCACAAACATGAGGAAAGACTCCTGCAGGGCCAGTACCAGGGTACCCAATATAAAACAGAGGCCTGGAAAAGTCTTGCCCATGATCTCACCAGTGCCACTGGTGTTCCAGAGACTGGTGAGCAGGTCAGGCACCATTATTCTGACCTGAAGTGGTGTAGGGGTGATGAACTGGACCGGTGGATCCAGGAATCCCATACAATATCTAATGCTCCAGTACTGAGTAAGTAGCCATTGTATTAAGTAGTTAAGAATTGCCATGCTTGTCTATACTATGGTATGTCTCAATATCACTGCATTTACTTCACAGCTGCAGGTGACCGGGCTATGAACCTGCAAGCCCATGAAGATAGGCTGCAAAGGTTGCGTCATGAGGTAGGTTAGTAATTATTCTGCATGTACTGTTATATAAAATAAATGAGAGAGCCTTCAAAAAGACCTTTAACCCAATAAATAAAGGTGTAATAATCCTTTAAAAAATGTATGATTCATGGAGTGCGTCTGTGTCATTTTCTTTGATATGTTGTTGTACTGTTGCATTCTACAAATAGTAGTGTTGTATTAAGCATTGTCAACTCACACTTGGGTAGGCCCATATAACGTGGATGAAGGGAGTGCCAGTAGCTTGTATGCATATTTACAGCCCTCAGCTGTTGGTTCATGCCCAGCATGCACAGGTTAATCTGGCACATGAGTAGCTTGGTATTGTGTTCCCCAGAAATGTCAGTGTGCTGCCAGAAATGTAGGGAGCTGTCAATATATAACTGATACTTTCACCTGAACATATGTAGATAATTATATGAAAGTAGAGCTGTCAGTGTACCATCTTAGTAGTAGTGTGTGTGAGCAATTCTCAAAATATGTTGCAGTAACATCTGCATCTTGGATAGTTTGTATGTAAGATACAGCTCATGTATATAATGATCTAGCAATATCCAATTGCACAATATAAGGACATTGGGTAGTGTAATAATACATGTAAGGGACATATAACTGCAGTTAATAGAAATGTAGTGAAAACTAGAAGGATATATAAGTTGTTAATTGAGCTATCTTTTTCCCCCCTACTGTATGTGCATAAAAAATGCAATTCCACACCTCAATCAGTATGTCTAATCTCAAAACATTTGTTGGGACATATGTCCTATTGGTTTATAAATATTTGCATTTATTTCTATGCATGTGCTCTTTTAAGATACCACAATATTGGTGGTCTGTTACCATCAATTAAACCTGCATGCTGTCGTAATGTCCACTATTGTTCAATATATGCATGTGATATGCTTGCTTTTCAACTGTTGAAAATCTGGTGTGTTGGGTTAATGGTAATACTTCTGCATGCTGTTATAACTAATTGGGAATGCTGTTGACTGTTACTAACCCATATCTTTATTAAACTCTCCAAAACATAGTTTTATGGGAAGGCCGGTCCCAGTGGACCCACCTGTCCCACCTCAGCTGGCCACAGCACCTGGCACCAGCAGATCTGGTGCCCAGCCTGGGACCTCCTCCCCCATTGGCCCTGTGCCACCTTTGGGTGGAAGCACTGCAGGGGATGGGGCTTGGCCCCTCTGTACAAGCGTGGGCGGAGAGGCACCTATCACATTTCGTATGTCCAGGCTGTGGTGCATAGAGAGATTGAACGTTCTGTTGCAAAACCTCTATGCCAGCTTGAGGCCCGAGTGGCACAACTCACAGGTCAACCTGCCCTTCCTACACAGACCCCAGCACAGCCACCTTATTGGCCGTGAAGGTGCAGTGGTGACTGCCCATGGGTGGGGACCTCAGTCCCACTGTTTCCATCTGGGGACTCATGAGCTTGCGATTTCCAATTATTAGCCTTTCTGCTGTTAGACACTGTGCAAATAGCTTTTGAAGGAGTTTTGGAAACATACCCTTTTGTAGGAGTAAAACACTGAAATACAAATGGATGTAGCCATGTACTGGTAGCAACCAACTGTAAGAATGCCATTGCAGTATTGGTGAAAAGACCTGTGAGGTGCACAGACAAAAAAATAACAGGTTATTCTCTGGCTATCATGTGGATAGGTCCACAGTTGGGAGTTACACAGACAGACTACATTCCTTGATAAAGTAACATGTACACAGCAACCCTGTAAGTCCAGCAAGATAAAATGCACACAATACTACTTACACTCTCTGTACTTCTGCAACCCTATCCAAATGTAAAATTTACCTGTATGTGCAGGGTCTACCAAGGATGTAGGTAAGCATACTTACTGTACTGAAACGAGTCCAGTTTTTCTGAGCAGCTTGTGCTAATGTCAACACTAAAAAAGCACAAAATGTTTATAACTGTGTAAATGAATATTCACAGTGTAGCAGTTCACAAACAATTCTTGTACCAAAGGAATACATCTCTATAACTATCTTTGTATGGCAGTTAATTGTAACAGTTGAAAAGAAAGTACATCTTTCCATGTATCTTGGGGTAGCATTTTCAGGGGTGAGTACATTTTTACACTGACAAGAGGGTACTGGAAGCAGCAACATTAGGTCTGAGTACAAAATGTAAATCTCTGGCTACACACCTGGCTTCTGATATAAGAACTTTTCCAACCTTCTGTCTTAAACAATGATTTCCATACCAAACAAGGATGATCTCCATCTTGGAAAGCTGAAAGGGCCATGCCTACATGAGTCAGCAATTTATAGTACTGGGTAAATATGACAGTGATTACTTCAATTACTACACAGCAGGCTGCATGCAATTAGCAAATGGTGGGCACTAATTGGTGCAGAGGCCATCACATGCTCATGTGCAATTCCTACAAAAGCAGGCTGCAATCTATGCCAACAAACTCAATCACTCTATTGCAGAGACTGACAGAGAGAGAGAGAGAGCCAGAGAGAGAGCAAGAGAAAAGGAAAAAGACATATCACTAAATTATACAAAGGAAAGGTATGTGACACATATGTATTTACTGGCTTTTAGTAGATGTTATTGAAGAATAGTCTACATAATGTGAAACATTCATATGTGTCAGCAGTACTTCTTTCTGCACAGATGTTCTGATTAACTACTGCTATGGACTATACTGTGTGCACCTGTGGGCAGTGGGACATACCTGTGAAATGTGTGGCTCAGCATTAAATGTCAAAGATCTGATCTATGTTATCTGTGTTCTGTACATTAGTGTGGCCAATGGCTGTTGGGGGGATTAGCACTGACATTATATAAACATGGGTGTGATAGAACAGAATATGCATGATAGTCATATTAAAGTGTAGCTTAGTATTAACAAATGCTGTAGCAGTCTAGTATGCTTATCTAGCATCTGTTGCCATATATACCTCCCCTAATGTTAGTCTGTGTTCATATGTGACACCTATTTGTGTTGCAGCAGGGCCCAACAGTTCAGCTGTGAGGTCCAGGGACTTACAACAGTGTGGACCATGTGAGTGTATGCCACACACATACAGAGAAATATATATGTGTCATATATATTCACATCTGTATATGTGCATCAAGCAGGGGACATATTGCAACTGTTTGCGAAGGGGGGATATATATGTTGGTGAAGGTTAGTCTGCACATATTTGTATGTAGGTTTTAGTGTGTGACAAACAAAACAGCATACAGTGCTGGTATATGACATGTGGTGGTTAAACACTGTGGGTGGTTCATTCAGTTTGCAGTGTTGAAGCCAGTAAGGCCTGCTAAAGCTACTTGGGCTGTGAACACCTTCAATGCATTTATCCCAAGACTGTGCGAAGTTATTACATCACTGTACACCTTACATCCTTTTGTATAATTTATATTCTCACTATAAAAGGTGAATTTTATATGTGCCTATAGATATATATATATATATATATATATATATATATATATATATATATATATACATATATACACAAATGGATGTGTAAATGTATATATATATATATATATATATATATATATATATATATATATATACTCATACACACCTACATCTACTTGTTGCAATAGATTCTCTGTACTGTTGACTGACTGTGACGGTCAATATGTTTGTGAATACGTCAAAGATATGTATCTGTGGGATAGCTTCCTGGGAAACTATTTATTTTATGGTATTCTGGGTCCTTGCTTTGATCCTAGCAAAAGCTGTGTATTCTGTTGCTAGGCAGAACACGTGCTATTACATACAGTGTGATTAAGTCCCTTGGTTTTAACTAGGGTGTGTCATTGGAGGCGAAAGCACTACATCTATGGTTGTTGATTGGTACCGATCTTGAAAGCAAATCCTGTGTGTACTGTAGTACTAATTGAAGCTCTGGGCCTGTACAGCAAAGTATGGTGTATGTCCACATTGCTTGCATCTACTGTTTTGTGTGGTCCCTGTATTCATCACAGATTAAATTGCTCAAGATTAAGGTTGTGTAAGTACTGACACACAGTACTTTATAGCACACACTGAAAGCTTATCTGGGTTGTCATAACTTTGTGTCCTGTAATTATGTCTGACGTGTGTGTGTGGGTATGTCTGTAACATGTCCTTTGACATATGTGTGGTCATACATATAACTGTGTATCTAGCAACATTCATAGTATACTACAGCAGTATGTGACCTATACTCCATATTGTGCACATATTTTGGCCACGGGTTTGGCATTAACAAGTTGTGTGGTATAATATTAATACATTTACTGGACTTTACACTGATTGTGATGGATGATACATTTCTTTACACATCAGCTTGATGTATATCTGCTGTGGCTAGGTGGTGCATTGTGTTGCATACAGTGTGTCAGGTGCTCTTTTGTAGCCTTATATAGTGATGTTATTTTGTTGCTGTGCAAAACATGGTTGATTGGATAGAGAGTGGGCAAGGCACTTTCAAGCAGTTGTGGGGTCAGCAGTGATAAGTGGCAGCTACAGTGTTTCACTCTCGGTTAGCTTATAGGTTGCTAAACTTTCATAAGCTGTGCTTACCCTTCTGAAAACCCACTTGCAACTGCTGAAATGTGCCTTACTCCATTTGTAGCCCCTGACCTTTGTTTGCACTAGTAACAAACTGAAAAACATTTACTAGGAAAAACCCCACAACCATTCACATCACAGCATAAGTGATTTGCCACTAAGCCATCTCAGATATACATATCATTTATGTATTCACAAATATAACATCCAGTACAATCATACAACACTACAGAAAATGTACTCCAACATGTAGATGTATGTGTGTGAGTATTTATTGTAATCTGTGCTCAGGTACAACATACTGTATTATGCATGTAAGTATATATATATATATATATATATATATATATATATGTGTGTGTGTGTGTATGTATGGCAGTTCAGTGATATCTGTAATGTATAATGTTAAATGTGCCATATGACTTGCTCAGACATATTTTTGTATTTATGTCTTCCAGGGATCATGGCCCACTACAGGAACCCAACCTACAGTAGGGCTGAAGATGATATCATCACTAGCATTATGATTCAACACTGCCATGTACTGTTTTCACGAACCGGCCAGGACCAGCAGGAGCATACTGTAATGTGGCAAGATCTTGTCTGCAGGGTCAATGAGGTAGGCCTGCATAACCGCACATATGAGCAGGTACGCCACCACTGCAGTGATCTTCTCCGACATGTCCATCAGAGTGCCTCTGCTGTGCGTATGGAACAACTTGCAACAAGGGGTGGTGTTAGCATCCATCCTCCCCTCACCAGAGTGGAGGAGCTGCTCATGAGCCTGGTGGCACCTGCCCAACAACAACAGCAGCAGACATACACCATGATGGAGATTGGAGCCAGCCAGCAAGCACACATGGAGCATGCAGGTAACATGGCATATCTGTTGACTACTGTTATCTGTATTGGTAGATGATGCATATGTGAGATGTGGAGGGTGTCATTTAAAGATTAAGAGCCTGTTGTTGTGCAATACTGATCCTTTGGAACATAAGCTGTAGCCCTGTGAATGTAAACTGTTGTTGTACTGTAAGATTGCAAACACACAGTAGCAATGCCACAATTGTGGCCACTGACAAACTGTCTCATCTCTATGTAGGTATCTCTAGGGTGATGTCAAGGCAGCAGACAGATGCTGGTGAGTGTGTTCTACATTTACTACTGGAAATAAAAAGTGCATGTCATAGTTAAGGTGTAGGCCATGTACACATGTAACACACCTACCCATAATGCATGCTGTGCATGTTTGATGTAAGAGCACGCACATCTCACTAATGTGATTAGCAGCCTCATACACATGCAATACCCAGACCATCTCAAACAAATGTGGCTAGACTGTAGTGACCATTGGATAGGCACAGTTGATACTCAACATGCACATAACATACACATCTATGTAATACACAGAGCATTTTAACATGCTACACATAAAGGATTCCCAAACCCTCTGTAATGACACACTCCAGTATCCAAAATCTCATCCACACATTACACAGAATATACCTGAGGGGTAGAGGCCTATCCTGGGGCATTTAAAAACTCTGCAACACACTACACAGTCATGGCAGGGAATGCTCCTTATTGGCCTTCTTACAAAATCAAGTAACAACTGGTTGTGAAATGGTAAATTTAGCCAAGGTAGTACAGTTCTGGCACAACATGATTTGTGCTGGTTTGTGAAACATTTGTAGCCTTGAGTGACCACCTGATGCCTCATGATGATGGCCTATGGTACTATACCTCATCCAGTTATTGTAACCACAGTACTACACATAGCTGTCATTGCTACATACCATAATGATGCATGTGTGCACACATATGCACCTCTAAACAGTATGCATACCAATCACCATTTGCGCAACTGACACATATATGTCTTGTGATACTATTGAGTGGCTAGGTCATATGACACATATTGGGTATGTGTAGTGTTTAAATATGCAGTCATGTTTTAGCATGCCATGTCATGGATGAGACTGACATGTCCACAATATGATCTACGCTCACCATAAGTACCGTACATTGGGTATGTGGCCGAATGGTATTCTATCAGTTATCCATGCACCACTGATGATGTTGTGTGAATACTCATCATGCATGTGCTAAAAACATGTCCACAATTAACACGTGTCCACAATTATTTGCTAAAGACACAGAGGCTGTAATCAGCATTGGATACCTATCTGACACACAGATACACACCCAGCAATGGTATGTACACCTGTGAGTTATGGTGCACAGTACATCACAGGGTTATGAATACCTGCACAGCAATGTTGTGTCCATATATGTATTGTGTTCCAGGGGGAGGGCCATCACCGAATAACAAAACACATGCATCAAAGACATGTATACTGTTAGTAACAAGGATTGACTACACTTGCACTGCATGCTATTGAGCAACACATGTCCTGCATGCTGACAGGTGTGATATGACTGTTTTGCTTGTGATACTGTACTCCACCATCACCTGCTATTGTGTAATGGTCTGTGATTGCTGGTGTTGTGTGTGACTGCTTTTGGGAAGAGTGTAGTTTTGTGTGAGTGCATGTGTGCATGTGGTCTGAAGTCATGTTCAGGTTTTAAAGTGTGTTTCCTGTTTTTCTCTCACAGGTGGCGAGGTGGGGCTGGTTCAGTACAGCAGGGAACCTGATTTCACTGACACAGACAGTGATCATGAGGATAGGTGTGTTGAGGCACAGGCAGGTTTGTCAGGGTCTGTTGCTGGGCCACCAATTGACAGTACACAAGTCTCCACCCCATCCATGCACACAGTCATACTGCCTGTACATCCATCATCACCATTGCCTTTAGCTGAGGGTCAGTGTACAGTTGGCACTGGCCAGGACAGTGTGGTATCTATGACACATGTATCAGGACACAGCATCCATAGCCAGATGTCTGGAATGGTACCACATAGGTAGATGCTCGGGGGTTCTCGTCAGAGTACTGCTGGTCATCATGCCCCTATCAGACATGCCTCACCTCTTTCTACCACATGCATGTTCCAGGCTCTTATGGAGGCACAGACATGAATGGAGCGGTACAACAGACAGGGGCTAAGGGCACAGAGGGCTCATTAAACCTCTGTAAATGACAGTATCCATGACCTAGCAGGTGCCATACATAATTACACTGAGGTCATTGATAGACATTGGGGTGACACATTGGATGTCCTCCACAATGTCATGTCCATGTGTCAGGACAGTGCGGGACAGTTGAGACATCAACATGGATGTATGGCAGCAACATCACCAGCTGGAGGTCACCGTGGACGTCCAGCAAGTCACAGCTGCTCCTGTAGTGCCAGTACCAGCCCCAGCAATGTTGGGGGCTGTCCATAGACCGTCCTAGCAGACCACGTGCCCGTGGCTCTGGCCAGTCCCAGCAGGGACCTGGATCCAGTGGACATTTGTCAACCTCTGAGGATAGTACCCAGTCTGGATTAGTACCTGATACTGTCTGTAGCACCCCTGCCAGGCACATGTTCTGTATCTGTGGCCAGAGATGGTGATCTGTAAAGCCTGACAGGTACACTCTGTAGCTGTCTCGCAAATCCCTGTATATGGCAGCCACATGGTGGAACTGTGTACATGCAGACACACACACATAAACCAGAAACCTAGGACAAACACATACCTGCACACATAACATCAACATTGGCCCATAGCAGTACTCATGGCCCACACACACTCACACACACATGTCGATTGTATGGATCAGTGTAGGCCTCTGGCTAACCAACAACACACCCTGTGCATATGATGAAACCTGTGCCACCTCCTGTCATCTGTAACATTGATGCAGGAACAAGCTAACATGATGCTGATGCACAGGGTGACTTTAATAAAGTATAGCAATGATTGGATGTGTAGCATGTTGTCAGCAGTAAAGTTTAATGATATCCTTGAAGGTGTAGCTGAGCAGGCATGATGCATTAAAGCTGTAATTAGCAATGTTGTATTGTTTTCACCAGTGTTTATTCCAATTGTGTTTTGTTTGCCCATGTGTCACTTGGCTGATATGTGTAGTTGTGTCAGCATGCATTATACAGTGGACAGTACGTGTGGGTGTGTGCAACACAGGTTTGCAGGTGTCCATTTGTGAACATGGTGGAGGTGCACTGTCTGCATGTACATGCATATTGGACACATGGGCAGGGTGACATGGCCTGTATTGGCCAGTGTTAACACTCCATAGTGTCTATTGGGGGCCAGTATGCATTGTACTACACACATTTTGGAACATGAGTATGCATGTGTGTGTATATGACACGGGTTGACACTGTGCTGTGGGTGATGCTGTTGTTGCTATCTGTCATTGGTTTGCATTACTAAAGTTAACACTGTCCCAGCTGCATAATCCTTTAGTAATGCACACTGTTCACCTACAGGGTTGCATAGACCGTGCTATCACAAACACAAGAAATACTCACTTATACAGTAAAAGTGCATTAGTCTCATGGACCCCTGCCATAAACTAAATATATAATAGAAGGTGTGAAGTTGTACCAAAAAAGAGTTACATACCAAGAAGGGATAACCTCTCTGGTCAGTATCATTGGGAAAATACAAGCCCTCATTAATCATACAAGGCAAGCTTCAAAATACAAATTGGCAAGGATTCCAAAGACAACACTAAAGCTTTCTTTAGTGTTGTTTATAATATAGAGGGGAAATTTTAGATCGGGTCAGAGTTAATGTAAATGGTCACAAAGTACACTTATCTGAATGACATTACCAATATCTTGTCAGACAGTTTGAATGCGGATTTCACCACCCTGTCATTACACAAGGGCCACATTTCCAGACCTGAAGAATGTAAAACCTGATGATTCACAGACACTCTAGTTAAAACATCTCTTTACCAAAGTCCAAACCACAGTGGCAATGGTACTGGACAGTGTCCCTGGCTGTGTCATACACAAGTTGACATATTAAGTAACCACTCACCTAAACACTCTGTTCAAATGCAGCCTCTATACATGTTACATACTTGTGGAATGATGCACAGTAATGGTGTTAACTGTCCACAAGGGTTGAGCTACAACTTCTTCTTCTCTTTTCGGATGCTCCCATTAGGGGTTGCCACAGTAGATCATCTGTTTCCATTTCTTCCTGCCGTCTGCATCTTGAGCTGTCACACTCTCCACCTGCATGTCCTCTCTCACCACCTCCATAAACCTCATCTTAGGCATTCCTCTTTTCCTGTTACCTGGTGGCTTCATCCTTAGTATCTATTTCAGAATATACTCTGCATCCCTCCTCAGCACATGTACAAACCAATGTAATCCTACCTATCTGGATTGGTCTACTAATGTTCAAACCTGGGCTGACCCTCTAATATACTTATTCCTAATCCTGTCCACCCTCGTTGCACCCAGTGCAAATGTTAACATAAATTGATTAAGGATAGAGTTACAACAGATCCTGGAAACTCTCACCCTATAAGCCAGACAAATGTTATCTTGAAGTATGGAGCACAGCATTATGGAACTCATTAACAGAGACATTATAAACCTGCAAACATTGCACCATACCCATTGAGGTTCTCTAAAGGCCAGATCATGGCTCCTACACCTAGTAGACTTCAAGCCAGTTAACAAGGCTATAGGTGAGGGAGGGGAGGTCCACACAGCCAAGCTATAGCTCACCCAGCAATTTATACGCATCCCACATTCTGGTATTATATATAACCTCAACAGACTTGCCATAAACGACTGTTAAATGATGGATTGACAACTGACGCACAGATGTAGGACACACAGTAACATTTGCACCCTCCATGTACAGTTCTATGCCAGTAACAAGTGGTATTCACCTGCACTCAGTCCTGGGACCACTCCTGTTTGGCATATAGCTTTCTTAGGTACAGGCAAACACAGTAGGAATATGTCTGCCCACATTTGATGAAAATGCATACTGTGGGCTATACTTTATTCTCCAGATGACACACACATCCTCCAAAAGGGTATCATAGAGACAGATACCTGGTGTCAAAATTATGCTGTAAAGCTATAAGCCAAAGAAAGCATAGTTATCCACTTTTAGAGAACAAAGTATCCCCAGAGTACCACATAGGTAGTAGCCCCCAAAATGCAGAACAGGTGCTAATGTATACATAGAGCCATGTGTTTAGTCATCTCTCCTTTGATAATCAAATTACCAAAGGGTTTTGGAAATCCCTCTGTGGAGCATATAAGCATTAAAGGGTTTGCGTGCAGATCAACAGAGGTTGTTGCACACCTATAATGATTAGTCATCTTTGCCAGACTTTGCTTGCTTTGGAACAAGATTCAAATATACCTCAAGCATAAACCCTCACTCACACTCTTCAATAGAAACCGTGATGAGTGGATGTGAAACAGAAGATGTAGCTCAGGGATCACTGCAGTGGCTAAGCTTGTCACAAGCATACAAAAGTGACCTAAGGTCTGGAAAGTGCCAGCACGCTCTAGAAAGGCTAACAGATGCTTTCGTGGAGAAAGCATAGTACCCACCTATGAAAAAATTGAGGTCACATGTATGTGTATGGCTTTGCCCCACAGCTATCTTACATGTGTTATACACATACAGTTGTCATTGTGATATGTAATGCACTAGAAAAATCCAAACACATGCCACATTGACCAATGGTGTCACGCACACAGTTAGTAAGTGCAGGATTCAAACTCCTATCGAACTACATTATGATACTACAGCAGTACGCATTTCCATGACGTGCTATACACATTACTGGAATTTCACCTTCCCGCAGGTGTATTTGTAGGATGGTGAAATCATCAGACTTGACAAAGATGAGTATATCACTTTTAAGGGGTGTGAGTAGTCTCTAAAAAGGTTGCTTTATCCCCAGGGAAAGACAGACAGACACAGTTGGCAAATGCAAGATCCAAACTCCTACCTAATTACATTACGACACTACAGCAGTAGGCATTTACTCAATGTGCTACACACATTACTGGGATTTTATTTTCCCACAGGTGTATTTGTAGGATGGTGACATCATCAGACTTGACAAAGATGAGTGTACCACTTTTAAGGGGTGTGAGTAGTCTCCAAAAAGGTTGCTCTCTCCCCATGGAGAGGCAGCCACACACACACACACACACACACACACACACACACACACACACACACACACAGAGTAGGCAAGTGCGGGGTTCTTATTCCAAACTAAGTACTTTTTTACACTTCAGTTACAGGGTACAATAGAGACATTACTCACTGAAAGTTTGCCCAAAGGGGGTTTTCACATTTTCTGACTTCAGCAGGCTTGTCATACTAGGTGTATTGTGAGTGTATTGTATGCATAGGCCATAACCATATCATATATGGGTTGATGCACCACATGCTGTCACACACAAGGTCAAACTGGTGGCTAAGCTCTGTCAACCCAGTACTGGACAATACAGTCAAGAGGGGTAGGGTCATACAAGCACAACCCCAGCAGTCTCACATAGACCTAGAATATAAGCACCAGCAAAACACACACATAAATACACATTACCATACTCGGAGAATACAAATATTAATCTGAAAAAAGAGAAAGTGTCCTCCTAAGCAGACAAGCAAGCAACATGCAACTCCAAGCACACACCAGAAAACACATAATACACCAAAGCAGTGTACCTCACAACAGGCCCTAAGGCAAAACAACATACACAACACACTAGTAATAGGTGACTCCATAGTCAGGCACACAGATGTTCTATGCACTAGGCTGGACAAGAGGAAGGTTACTGTCAGTTGTCTGTCAGGTGCTATGATCCGCCACATAACACAAGCACTTACATCACTCCAGAACAGGTACATATATGATGCGGTCTTTGTACATGTCAGTGTGAATGATCTGAGACATACCTCCCAGGACAACATGACAAGAGATATATAGTAGCTCTATGATAATGTAGCCCAGGCTGGTATGACCCTGACCTTGAGTAGCATCTTAACTTCACCTACATGATACTGCAGTATAACAGAAAGATGATAAACATCAACAATTGGCTGAGCTTCTGGTGTCATTCAAAGGGGATCCAGTCTTTGCCTGGGATGACATGATAGACAAGCCTCGTTGCTTTGCTAGAGATGGTTTGCACCTGTCACCCCTATGCTTTTGAATACTGGCCAAGGCTTTTGCTATCCCCATATTACCTTTTTTAGGCAAGGCTCAAAGGACAAACCAACCCCCGTAACCAACACATATAACCACAAAGTGAGCTAAATGCTACTCATTGCCAGAAGTCTCAGCCTCAAAATGCACACACTCGAGGCACTCCTCAGTGTGGAGAATATTGATATCTGTGCAGTAACAGAAACCTAGTTCAAGGCTCCAGAGAGTACACCAGTACTACCAGGATACTACTCATTCCATACCTTCTGGCATCAGAACCTGGATCATAACACATAAGGCGGGGATGTATCCATATTGATCAAGGATACCTATACATCTCTCTACATCCTCTCTGCAGGATATGTACCCATAAAATGTTGCACAGCAATGTTCTTCCCACTCCACAGGGGTGGGACAACAACAGACCCTTGGAATTCCCGCTCTATGAGCCTGACAAGTCTGATCTGCAAGGCAATGGAGCCAATCATAATGGAACTAAACAATAAAGACATTGGGAACCTTCACACAGTTGAGTACACCCAGTTTGGCTTCGTCAAAGACAGATCATGCCTCTTGAACTGGGTGGATTTCTTTGAGACAGTTATGCAGGCTTTGAAAGGAGCTCTACACAGCCTAGCTATACTTCGCTAAGGCCTTTGACACCATTCCCCAGTCAGGTATTATAGATGAATTCACCAACCTGGGCATAAATCCATACATCACAAGACGGATTGCAAACTGGCTCACAGATAGATCCCACAAATTAAGAGTTGCTGGCTATATGTCAGACTCTAAACTGGTAACAACTGGTGTCCCCCAGGGTTCAGCCCTGGGGCCCCTCCTGTTTGGTATATACTTCTCAGAAGTACATGCCAAAACAGGAGGGTTGTGGCTGACTAAGTTTACTGGGAATTGTAAAGTGTGTGCCATAATAGATTCCCTGGATGACACAAATATTCTCCAGAAGGGACTCTATGAGACAGATGTGTGGTGTCAGAATCATGGCCTCAAGCTCAATGCAAAAGAATGCATAGTAATCCCCTTTGGGGAAAACAAAGTACCCACAAACTACCACATAGGTGTTACCCCCTGAACACTGACGAGGTAATAAGGGATCTGGGGACACAAGTAGATAGTCATCTTTCCTTTGACAACCATGTTGCCAAAGTGGTTAGGAAATCCTATGTGGTCCACCTAATCAACAAAGGGTTTGCATCAAGATCACAAGAGGTAGTGGTGGTCCTCTACTCTTAACTCATCAGACCCATCATTGAGTACAATGTACCATTTTGGATGTACTCGACTAGGCATATCCAGCAGCTGGAGAGACCACAGAGATACCTCACCAAGAGGATTACTAGCCTCAAACAGTTTTGTTATGCAACACAACTGGAAAAACTAAATCTGTCCTCTGTTGCATACCGCCTACTCAGAGGCAAACTCTGCCTAACATACAGAACCCTGTCCAACACATAACTGTTGAACATGCTCCATCTAAGGAAAACAAAATTGAGTCACACTACACACTCCAGGGATATGAACCTCATCACAACAATGAATACAACATGCTGGTGGGATAGAGTACCATCCCAGAGACTTGCCTTACTGTGGAACAGAGTCCCAGTTTACATCAGACAGAACCCCTTGCTGACACTCTTCAATAGGAACCTTGATGAGTGGATGGGAAACAGACAATTCACACCAGAGATCACATCAGCAGCCCCACTAGAAAGGGGCTTAGGGTACTAACTATTAGAACTAGGGCTTAGGAGACTAACCAATGGGGTGGTGAAAGCTGCACAACTTGCCTAGGCTAATATATGCCTTCATGAAGATAGTCTACTACATACCTATGAACCTATGTGACAGGTACATGTCTACAGAAGTAGATGTGTACTTCATTGCACAGTCATGTTGTACAGCAGGCACATACACCACATGCACTGTAATCCTTACAGATACTGGTGGCTATTATGTACAGTGGGTGAGATGTGCATCTCATGTCTTTTGTGCCATTGGGATGTGTGCTGGGTGGGACAGTCCTGGATAGCTCCTTGTCATGGTTGCCCTCTTACACAAATCTCTGCCCTTCCATCTTTGGCTTATTATACTGTGTTACCCCAACACATATAGGTACATAGGTAGGTAATAGGCTATCTGCCTGAAGGCATATATTAGTATGGCCAACGTGTGCAGCTATCACCACACCTGGGGTTAGTTCCCTATGCCTCTTTGTAGTAGAGCTAATGAAGTGATCCATGGTGTGACAGTTTAGTTTCACATACACTCATCTAGGCTCCTCTGGAAGAGTGTCAGTGAGGGACTCAGCTTAATGTAGGTTGGGAGCCTGTTCCAAAGCAAGGGAAGTCTGTGAGTTAGTAATGTATCCCTCCAACATGTCCTATTTATTGTTGTGATGATTATATCAATAGAGCATGTGGCACAGTGAGCTTGGGTTTACTTCAGATAGAGCATGCACATCACTTCTGCATTGGACATGGACCTGTATGTTGGGCAGAGATCGCCTGAGTAGACGGTATGTAACAGAGTACAGATTGAGTTACTTCAGTCTTGTTGCATGGGGCAACTGTTTGAGGCCGGTAATCCTCTTGTTGAGGTACTTCAGTGGTCTTTCCAGCTGCTGAAGGTGCCTAGTCAAATTCATCGCAAGTGTGTTGTGGTGCTCTCTGATGAGTCTGATGACTGATGAGTAGAGGGAACCTCCTTTGACCTACATGCAAAGACTTTGGCAATTTGTGGGGACACGTAGCATGATTTTCTAACCACTTTGTGAATGTGTTTCTGAAAGTAGAGATGGCTATCCACATGTGTCCATAGATCCCTTATTATTACCTCCATATTTAGGGTGTAGGCACCTATGTGGTATTTGTATGACTGTAGCTCAAGGCCATAATTTTGATACCACATCTGTCTGACTGAGACCCTTTTTAAGGATGTCTGTTGTCCCAAACATCAATTATGACAACCTTTTTGCAGTCATCCACAAACTTTGCTAACCATAGTATTCATGTGTTTGACTGTAATTCTGAAAAGTATACACCAGACAGAAGGGGTCTCAGGACTGAGACTTGGGGGACAGCAGTTGTTACCAGCTTACAATCCAACAGGGAGACCACAATTCTTACCTTGTGGGATCTATCTGTGCCCCAGTTGGCAATCCATCAGATGACATATGTGTTTATGCATAGGTTGTTGATTTTGTGGATACGACATGTGTGTGGGATGTTGGAAAAGGTCTTTTCAAGGTCCATGTAGGTCATGTGGAGCTCATTTCATTGATGTATGTCCTGGGTAACTGCCTTGAAAACTGTCTAGCAGGTTTAGGGACCATGATCTGCCCCTGACCAAACCAAAATGGGTAGGGTTCGGTGTTTGTAGGCTCCCAATAGCTCTGTTTATGAGTTCCATAATTATGGACTCCATGGCCTTGCAGATCAGGCTTATTAGGCTTATAAGACAATAGTTCCCATGGTCTGTTGTGCACCAACACTTGTGGAGTGTGCCAAACATTGCTGTAACCCATTCAACAGTTACATATCCTGTACAGAGGGTGAGTCTCAACAGACTGTTCAGCTGCAGGGTCTGTTTGTTTTGGAGTTCACATATAACACAGCCAGGGACACCATGTCATCCCATAGACGCCATGTTTGTAGGTTTGGATGGAGCTGTTTAACCATTGTATATGTGATTTCTGGGTTTTCACAATCTCCCAGTATGGCAATGAGCCCTTTTGTCAGTGAGAGGGGGGTAAATATGTATGAACCTGTCTGACAAGATGTTGACAATGTCAGTCATGTGCATGTATTCATTTACACTTTGCACTAACTCAGAACATATATGAGTTTACATTGATGTTTATGATATAGCTAAAGAAAGCTTCATGGTTCTCTATGGAATCTTTGGCAATATTTTTGGCACAGCTTGGCTTGGATAATGTTAGGAGTGCTCATTGTTCTTGATGATACTGATCAGAGATTTATTGATCTTCTTTGGATTTTAGCTTTCTTTGAACAACTTAAGTACTTGTATTACATAGTTTGATTATGGCAGGGGTCCAATATATTATATGGGTCTGTTTTCATATCTCTGTGTGCACAAGGCAGGACTGGTGAATAGTGAAATGTGTCTGGAGTAAGAACTGCAACTGCCAGATATGTGTGGCCCACTGCTGTACTCAGACATGGCCTAAGTGTGTGAGCATGCTCAGTATGACCATTCAGTATGTTGTTGACTGACATTTGCTTTGTTTGTTTAAGTGTGTGAGCATGCCCAGTATGACCTTTCAGTATGTTGTTAACTGACATTTGCTTCATTTGTTTGTGTGTGAGCATGCCCAGTATGACCTTTCAGTATGTTGTTGACTGAAGTGTGTGAGCATGCCCACTATGGACATATATACTATATCTGTGAAAAATCAAGTTGGTTTTTACTTCAGGGCTCACCTTTGTGTTGTACATTGACAGGGAGCACGCTGTGCCTGCAGGGGTTCCATGAGTCAATTTGCATAGACTTATCAACATTTCTACATACGGGGGGGACAGCTATTATTTGTACATTTCTACCCGGGGGGCACACCTGATTGTTACTGTGGATGTACATAGGATGAGTGGTACACCTGACACTTATACACATTTGCTAGGCCTGCACTGCTATGTCAGGTACTCCATTTCAGTCTGTTCTGTTGCCTATCATTCTGGCTTGAGGCATACCACTGTAGTACAGACCTTAGCTTCCAATTACATGCATATTAGTTTGTGACTTCATAGCCTACCCAACCCACATCACACTGCCTGGCCTGCTGTTATCTGTCTATATTGGCCTGGAGGGAGGTTACCCATATGCCTCTTCAGGTAGCATGATACAGCATTTGTTTGTGTTTGCATTTTGTCTACAACTGTCCTGCTGGCTGTGACTGTTAGGAATGTGACCCCCCCAACTGGTATGTGTGAGTGACTTAAGTTGTGTCTGTGCCAGTATTGAGGGTGGTGCTGCAAGGCTGCCTATGTCGGATGCACATAGCACAATCCTTATACATGTTTGAAAACAGGTAGTGTCAAGTTAGGCATCCCTTTTACTATATGTACGAGTCAGAGAGAGGTCTCATTTCCAGGGTTTCTACTGAGTCAGTGTATGTGCTATGCGTTGCCTCTTTGCCAAAGCCAGGGCATACTGGGCATGCCTCCTTCTGTCTACTGGGGCAGGCTCAGGTTGTTCCCCCTCCGAGTCACGCTGTGCCTGTGCAGGGCTTGGCAATGGTGGGGGGCTGTTTAGCCTTGCCCCATGCTGTTCCTGCTGCAGCTGTTTTTGCAGGATCATATTGTGTAGCATGGCACATACCATGACAATATGGGTACATGTAGTTGGTGAGTACTGCAAGGCTTCACCAGATGTGTCCAGGCACCGGAACTGTGACTTGAGCATTCCATACACACACTCAATAATGTTTCTTGTTTGTGCGTGTGCCTCATTATGGAGTTCTTGTTCGGGTGTGTGTGCATTTCTGATGGGTGTCTTCAGCCACGGCTCCAGTGCATAACCAGCATCCCCCACTAGGTGACCGTCAGGGATGTCCTCATTGGCAAATCTCTGGTACAGCTGCGTCAGATGCCAAATGTGGGAATCATGATAGCTTCCAGGGCAACCAGCACACACATTTTATTTTATTTTATTTATTTATTTTATTTTACATTTGTTAACCGGGCTAGTCTAGCTGGATATATGTCCATTTTCAGTAGAGGCCCGGGGAGAAAAGCTCCACACATAAATCAATACAAAGAGACATATTAATAAAAAAATTAAGTACAATAAGAATATACATTTAGTAATAAGAACAACAAATACCTAAGGCACACACAAAAAATATACTAGGTCAGTAGAAGCATCACAATTAAAATGCTAAAAATAAGCAATTAGTTTCAACAATTCATCGGAGAGAGAAAAAAAGTATAACAAGAGATTAGAAGGGATTATAGTAGTAATACAATAAAGGAGAAGGGTGAGAAACAATAGTCTAGTAAGGAGAAGAAGTAAGAAGATGGAAAAGAGGGCAGGGGTGAGAAAAAGAGGAGTGAGTCAGAGCATAAAAGGAGAGCAACAGGGCAAGAGAAAAAGTAGGTATATGTCTAGCTAATAAGCACAGTGTATAGTTAAAGTAGAGTAAGGGGGAATGAAGAAGGTTAGTCAGGAGTCCTACAAGAACAAAGCCAGTGATTTTGGAAGTACAGTTTGATTTTTTGTTTGAAGAGTGGTAAAGAGGCGATTAGAGTAATATCTGTGGGTAGCAGATTCAATGTCCAACCTACAGTATTAGTGAAAAGAGAGTCACCAGCTAAATTATGGGATTTTACAGATTTGGTCATGAGTTTAGAAGAAGATCGAAGGGAGGTAAGATTGTTATAAGGGATTAAAAGTTGAGAAAGTATAGGGGTGTTATCAGGTTGGTAAAGTATCTTGTGGGCAATAGTAAGTTGTGAGATCATAAGACAGTTTTGTAGCTCTAGCCAGCCTAGGAGTTTTAGGTTATGACAGTGATGGGTTCTGAAAGGGTTACCGGTGGCAAAGCGGGCAATGCTATTGTAGCGAGTTGCTAGTTTATTTAGGTTAGCCTTCTTAAGGTTAGTGAAGATAGGTGAGGCGTAAAAGAGAGTAGATATCAGATGGGAGTGGGCGATAGTAGCTCTGGTAGATGGTGTAAGAAATGGTTTAATACGGTATAAAGATCCTATTTTTTTGTTAACTGCTTTGATGATGTTATTGATGTGTTGATCAAAAGTGAGATTGTTATCAATGGTTATTCCTAGAAGTTTAGTTGTCGAGTCAGGAGAGATGACAGTGGTGTCGTTTGACAAGATGTTGAAGTTTAATGGGGAGGCTCGAGTGGTAGGAGTGAAAAGGAGAAGTTTAGTTTTTTTAACATTGAGAAGGAGGTACCGTCTAGTAAACCAAGTTTCTACTGTGTTGAAGGTAGTTTGAGTTAGAGAGAGTAGTTCTGAAGAGGTAGATGCTGAACAAATAATAGTGGAGTCGTCAGCATATTGGATGCAGGTAGCTTGAGGGATTACAGTGTTAAGATCGTTTATGTAAAGGGAGAAGAGAAGTGGCCCAAGAATGGAGCCCTGCGGGACTCCAATAGAAACAGGCAATAAGGAAGAGATATGATTGTCCCAAAGAACGGCTGTGCCTTTTCTTTAGGTCAATCGCACTATAACATTATTTCATGGTTGCCTACCCATTCAGGAGTATTCTCTAATTTGGAATCAAGGCCTATCACCCTATGGATATGTAACATAATTTCTGTGTTTTTTGGGCCCATTGGTCTTGTGCACGGCGCCCTAATTTCCATTATATCGGGCGAAGGGGATCGCATTGGACGCTATATTTTCCTCTGGAGAACAACTAACTTAAGCAGGTACTCCTTTATATAACATTTTGGTTGGTTCAGCTCAACTTAGTTAACCAAATACAGAAGACTTTTTACAACTACAGGAATATTGTCTTGGCGTCATATCCACGTACATTCGTGATTGGGACAACTACTTATTAGATAAGGCGCCTTATTTCTTCTGGGACAAAAGTCGGTTACTGTTTTGAACTAACAATTACCAATTTTTCGTGTTTAACTAAAGGAAAATTCAAATATGGGAAGCTATTTGAACATAGCGACTTGACTTTTGGGCATTATTTTCATGCATATCCAAGATCGGGACAGTTCTTTGAAAGACAAGAGACTTAACTTGTTCATTTTTGTCATTGCACTAAATTATATATGATACTTTTTTAAACTAATTGAATTATTTGGGAAGTGATAACATCTTGAAAAGTTTTACTTTAACAAAACAACAGTATCGTGTAGTATTACTTTTGGGCTTCATTGGCTCAACTATCCTAACTTATTGAGTGTATAAGTGTGCTTTTTTCACAGGGTGCCATTTTGAAAACGCGAGAACTGTTTATCAGGGTTGGCAAGTTATTCAGCTTCAAAATTAAAATAATTACAGTGTGTTTTTTTCAAAAGGTGCCAATTTGAAAAAACGTGAAAACTGTTTATCAGGGTTGGCAAGTTATTTAGCTTTAACAATAATTATAGACAGATTATACAGATTCATCTCTCATAAATCTTATGTGTGATTTCCAGTGTTTCTGATACTATTTAAACTTAGATAAAATAACGGCTTATATCGGAAATATATTTTGGGGCCAAATTAATATCATTGGCTGGATATATCCTTTGGGATATATTGCAGTTGGCTGAAAGACAACACAGATTTATAACTATTACATTTTTGTCTATTGTGGGCTAATTGAGGTGCAGAGATTTATGACAGTTCTTTGATAACATCTTGAAGAGTTTTATTATAACAAAATAACAGTATCGGGCAGTATAACTTTTGGGCTTCATTGACTCAACGATCCTAACTTATTGAGTGTATAAGTGTGCTTTTTTTATAGGGCACTATTTTGAAAACGCGAAAACTGTTTATCAGGGTTGGCAAGGTGCCAATTTGGAAAAACGTGGAAACTGTTTATCAGGGTTGGCGAGCTATTTAGCTTTAACAATAATTATAGACAGATTATATGGATTTATTATGTGTGATTTCCAGTGTTTCTGATACTATTTAAACTTAGATAAAACAACGGTTCATATCAGAAATATTTTTTGGGGCCAAATTAATATCATTGGCTTCATTTGCTTGATACATCCTTAGGGATATATTTGCAGTTGGCTGAAAGATAACACAGATTTATATTTATTTCACTTTTGTCAATTGTGGGCTAACTGAGGTGCAGAGATTTATGACAGTTCTTTGACTAATTTTGCATTAAGGTTGCAACTATGAAAATTATTAACATTGTGATCTATACTAGTTGTAATTAATAGGATTTTTCGTATATTAATTCTTGGTGGACATCTCTAAACAGATATAATTCTCATAGATGTTGGGTATCTTTTTGTATCAATCATTTGATACTCATATTTAGATTCATGTCACATTTATTTTCACCTTGACTATTCAAGCTAACATCATAGTGTACATTTGCTTCATTGCATTTAATATATCTCATCATTATGATGTATTTAAACTAGGTGGATATCATAAGGAGGTTGTAATTGTTTTCGTTTATGGACTCACACCTATCTAGGTTGAAATTACATTAAAGATTTGCCTGCACAAAGGATCCCACCAACACTCAATATCTAGATCTATTAGATACAAGTACAGCTCACTACAGTTTGCTATATTTTTTTCAAACATTTTTTTGTTATTTTTTTGGCATTATATAAGGTTTCTTCTCCCAACCCCCCCCCCCCTACACCTGTTAAAATCTTCCTCTGGGTATTGCACTTTGGCAAGTGAACAGCAGATCTTGGATATTTGTATTATACATATTTTTTGTTTTGTCCAATCCAAAATTTTTTTAAAAATTTTTTTGAATTTATCAATGATCAGTATATCTCTGACGCTTATATGACAAGCTTGCTCACAATACCACTAAGACAATACATTACAGGTTGAGACCCTCTTTTAATTTGGCTCTACATTATTATACAACTTTTGAATTTGGGTTGGAAATCTATACAATTTATTTATGATTGATAATACAGTTTACTACACCCAAATTTTTATGATTGACAATACAACCTATTATATACAATTTTTGGACTTGATGTCAGAGTGTCCTTAGACGGACTCCTTAGTCTTTTGACCAAAAGGAAACTATATGTTTTCTTCTTATTCTGTTCTAGCCTGCGCCCTTCTGTGATTTGAATTGTTTTTGACCAATCTTTAGTTTCTCCTTGGCTGGCTTGTTCTAACAACCTTAGTGCTTTGAATTTAAATTCAGATTCTCAGCCTATTGTGGACAAAGCTACTGCAACCAATTGTCATGGATCTAGACAAACTATTATTAGGCCTGTGCTCCAATAAGGATGATTTAAAAATTTTTGGGATTGGTATTGATCAAAATGAAACCCATGATCTGAACAGTACTGATCCAGTTGACGGTTGCGAAAATTCTTTCCACAAGCTTGGAAAACAAATTAAGGCATTGAGAACTAATATCTGGCATCACAAATTATTCAAGGCCTACCAAATACAAAACATAACCCCAAGGGGTTTGAGATGCAAAATACAACCACTCGTGGCCAATCCAGATGAGACTCTAATTAAAGAGTGGCAAATAGCGCAACAAGAAGCGGCGATGGCTAGGGTCAACATATTGTCATCCTACTATGAAAGAATTATTAAGAATAACATAGAGCAGGTTGATAAAACTTGTCACATACTCAAACAGCATGAGGGGACCAGTAATTTTCAGGATTGTTTGAACAAACTAGCCAAGGAGGCCTCCACTTTGGAGAATAGTCTAAAAAGTAAGAAATTACACAAATTTGCCCGGGACAAAGAAGACTACCAAAAGGGCAGACAATTCGAATCACAGAAAGGTGTCAGGTTTGCCCAAGGCACCAGGAATGTGCCCTTCAATCGGAAAAAAAGACCTAGGTCTATTCTTAAGAAAACTGGTACAAATTACATTACATCTGGGGAGGAATCCTCTACTACAGATACAGACATATCCACAATTGGGGACTCTCCAAATGCCAAAAGGGGTAGAACATCACAACACCCTTTAGGGGTAAGAAACATAGAGCCGGAAGAAAACATAAGGGTCACAAGTTTGGAAGAACTTTTCATGTCAGTGATAAAGTAAATGAACATTATACGAATGTACTTAATATTTCCAAACATGTTTTAACTAACGAACAACATGCACTATTGAATAAAGGACTCGGTTTTATCCCAGGTTTCTTTATTGATGAGAGCACTTTTGTATCTGACATCTTAGAATTTTGCAGAAAGATTAACCTAAAAATATTTTTTCAACAGCAGGACCCACACAATGACACTCAAAGATCAACTGACTTCAAATTTCACAAATCCTCCTTCACACCTCCAATGGACAAACATGTTTCTGTGTTCCAACAGGCTGTTATTAAAGATTTACATTTTCACTACAGCTCCACAGACATCATGCACAACAATCTTTCCAAACAAGAACAGTTGGCGCTTACACAACTTAAAAACAACACTGATATTGTTATTATTCCAGCAGACAAAGGGGGTGCGGTTGTGGTTATGGATAATGATTATTATCTGAGTGAAGCTAATAGACAACTATCTAATCACCACCACTATATGAAGATGGATATTGATCCAACACCTGGTTTTCAAACTGAAATTACTTTATTTCTCAAAGAGGCAGTAGAGAATGGTATAATTTCAGAGAAAACAAAGAAACATCTGACAGTTAAAGATCCTGCCAAACAATATTTATATCTTCTACCAAAGATTCATAAATCTTTAGAACAACCACCGGGTAGACCAATTGTATCAGGCATTGGTTCACTAACTGAACCTCTTTCGGCCTTTCTTACTGAAAAGTTAAAACCACTATTGAAATTTATTCGTGCTAGAATACAGGATACTACGGAATTTTTGAAGATTGTCACCGATACACAGCTGGACACGGACTGGCTTATGTGCACTTTGGACGTATCCTCTCTATATACCAGTATCCCCCATTGGGCGGGTTTAATGGCATTGGAATTTTGGCTATACAAAGCAAATCTATATCCACCAGGAATGAATACACTAATATTATGTATGGCGGAACATATTTTGACCAAAAATGTATTCTATTTCCAACAGGATTGCTATTGGCAATTACAAGGAACAGCCATGGGAGCCTCCTTGGCCATCTCATGAATCTGTTTATGGGATACATAGAGGAAACAATCATTTACGATCCAATGCACAACATATATTTACCGGAAATAGACATATGGAGGAGATACCTGGACGATTGTTGGTTGGTTTGGAAAGGAGGCCATGAATATCTTGGGGAATTTTTGGAATATTTAAATGGCAACATTTGGGGGATTGAATTCACTGAAGAACATCATCTCAATGAAATTCATTTCTTGGATGTCCATTTGAAAAGACAGATTGATAACACACTGCAAACATCTGTCTATAGAAAATTTCCCCAGTACAATACTCTCTTACATGCCAACAGTTTCCATCCGAAACATATTACTAAAAATATTCCAAAATCCCAATTTATGAGAATAAGAAGAATATGTTCTTCGCAGGAAGACCTCACCAAATATTAACCAACAGATTTTTGTCCAGAGGATACTCATCACAAATCATTAACTCAGCGGTCCAAACTTGTGATTCCATACCCAGAGACTCTCTATTGGAATACAAAAAAAGTAAGAAAACTGGGGATTCCGATGTATGTAGATTGGTTACTACCTATGGCCGTAACAGTAGAAACCTGATCAATATTGTCAATAACCACTGGAATATACTCAACTCGCACCCCCTTTTAGAAAACTATTTAGGAGAACGTTGTTACTTCTCCTACAGAAAGGGTAAATCCCTATGTTCCCATTTCTCTCATTACAAAAAAACATCAAAAACTAAGCAGGACAACTATACACAAAAGACACTTACTGGAGATAAGCTCATTGGCAATTTCCCCTGTGGCCATTGCAGCTTTTGCAATTACATTTTCAAAACAACGAGTTTCACCAGTAAAAACACAGGTCAGGTATATGACATCAATTTCTTCGGAAATTGTAGTTCAGATTGGATAATCTATTTAGCCACCTGCACATGTCAGGCCTTTTATATTGGCCAGACATCAAGGCAGTTCCGTATTAGAATTTCAGAACACTTAGGGGACATCAGAAATCACAGAATTACCAATGCACTTTACAAACATACAATGAAACATTCAAATGCAAGATTCACCTTTACTATTATTGATCGAATTTTGGGAGATCGTTCTTTCAAATCAGGATGGCACGATATTCTTAACACAAAGGAGAGAAGGTGGATTATTAAACTAGGGGGACTTTTCTCCCCAGGGTTAAATTACAAATTATGATTTTGCAGTAAGTAATTTAATTCTTATTGTACAAATCACTATTTTCTTTTCTTTGGTTTTTTCTGTTTTATTACAGAGTCATGTCATATTGATATTTAGACAGTAAACTCATTTATAGATGGATGATATTTCAACAATGCATTATTTGTGACTTTTTATTACTATAACATTTTTATGTTTAATTAATTACAGGAAATGATGTCATGAATCTACTTATTCCAGCTATATAAGGGCTTCTTGCAATTACTTCAATGTATTACTGAGGAAAGCTTTGAGCTGAAACCGGTCTAATTACTTGCTTTTTGAAGTCAAATAAAACCTATTTGTCTGACTCTCCGAGGTGCTGGCAATTTTCTTGTTTGGGACTTAGATAAGAAGTAAACCATTTAATAGCCAGGTTATCAAATGAGAGGGATACAAGGATGTTAATAAGAGAAGAGTGGTTCACCATGTCGAAAGCTTTAGAGAGGTCAATAAATAGAGCAGAGGAGAAAAGATTGGAGTTACGATAGTTGTTGATGGTATCAACAAAGGAAAGGAGGGCAGTGGAGGTGCTATGGTGAGGTCTAAAGCCATGTTGACAGTTAGCTATAATGTTGTGTAAAGAGAGATACTGTACAAGTTGCTGATGAATACATTTCTCCATAATCTTAGCTAAAGGTGAGAGAAGAGCAATAGGTCTAAAGTTAGAGTAGTCAATAGAGTTACCGCCTTTGTGTAGTGGGATAATGTGAGAGACTTTCCATATATCTGGTATGGTTCCCTCTTGGATAGTCCTATTTATGAGTATAGATATTGGGTATGCAATCTGTTTAGCAGCCTTTTGAAGAAAGAGAGAAGGGAGTTTGTCAGCAGAGGGGGTGTGGGGTTTCAGTTTGAGAATAAGCTTGTAGATGAAAGAGGTAGAGATAGGATGAAGAGTGAAGTTGTGGGGGGAGTCAACTAGATTATTTGGAGGGTAAAAGATATTGATGTTCAGTTGTCTAGCAAGAGATTGAATGGTTTCTATAAAAAAGGAGTTAAAAGCGTTTGCAGTATGGTTAGGGGTATCTGGGTCTGCATTTAGAGGGGAGGGAGTTTTTGCTGTTCCAAGTGAAAGGAGTTTGTTGATTGAAGACCAGAATTGTTTGGGTTTATTGAAATGGGTTTCTTGAAGTTCACAGTAGTAGTTTTTTTTGTCAGAGATTATAGCTTTTTTTGTAAGATTTCTAAGTTGGCGAAAATGAAGAAAATCAGAGCTGATTCTATGGTATCTCCATTTGGCCCAAATTTTATTTTTAGTATGAATTAATTTCTTTGTTTCCTTTGAGAGCCATGGGGCTATATTAGACTTCATTCTAATAGAGCATTCAGGGGCATGTTTATCCAAAATGGAAAGGAAGGTCGAGTTAAAGAATGATACTGCTTCATTAAGAGGAAGTGATTTCAAGAGGTTCCAGTTGCATGTTTTGAGATCATTTTGAAATAGGTCAGTTTTAAAGTGTTTGGTAGAGCGTATTATTCTAATGTTAGGGAGGTTTTGATAGTCAGTCTTTTCTCTAGAGATATAGGTTAGGCAGTGGTCACTGAGGTCATCAGGCATAGTTCCTACTTTGTATGTGATATTGACTTTGTTTATGAGTATCCAGTCTAAGATACTCTGTTTCTTACTTGGGTTATTAAGCCTTGTTGTAGTGGTAATGGATTGAGTAAAGCCATGTAGGTTTATGTGACAGGAGGGATATTCACTATTAATAGTATTCCAGTCTATATTAAAGTCACCCAGAATTATAGTTTCTTGGGGGTAGTTAGTGGAAACCCAACTGAGAAAGTCTTCTAAGATAGGTATATTGTTGCCTGGTGGTATATACATACAGATGATGTAAAGGGCCTTTTGTGCATTTAATTGGAGTTTAGTGATGATGGCTTCAGCTCTAACATCCTGGGTTGGACAGGCTGGGAGGGTGGAGATGCTAAGATGGTTCTTAAATAGAATTGCCACTCCACCACCTTTACACACATTCATTATTATGCCCTGGGCATTGCACACGACTTGGCAGTTGATGGAGGAGAAGCCCTTGCGGTTGATCTAGACCCCACCCCGCTCACCAGGTGGTGCTTTGATGTGTATGTGCATGCAGTCTATTGCATCCACTACCTCATGGTATTCTGCTATTTGGTGGAAAAAACGCATATTGCTGGCCAATGCCTCATGGGAATTGGGGAAATATACGTGGTCACAGACATGTGCTGACATGGCATCCAGGAACTGGTGCAGTACCCTGGATGCTGATGCCTGTGAAATCCCCATCATATCACCAGTTGGTCTCTGGAAGGTACCTGTAGCTAGTATTCTGAGGCCAACACATACCTTGGTATCCACTGGGATGGGTTCCCCTCTGTTGGTTCTGTGTGTGAGGCGTGGCCGGCACAGCTCAACAATTTGTTGCAGGAGGTCTCTGTCCACCCTATAGCACTCCACTATCTCCAGCTCATGTAGCCCCTGGTAGGTTACCCTAGGTCTGTACACTCTTCTCCGTCTCCTCACTGTGGGTTGCTCAGCAGAATTCACAACATCACCACCCTCAGCACTTTGCACATGTTGGTTTATGATAGCAAGAGCATCCCCTAACATTTTGTCAGACTTTAAAATTTTTAAGCTTTCCCTCTTTGTATACTGCAGAGTTGCAGAGTTCTTGGGAAAAAACAGGGAAGAATGCTGTTTGCAGAGTTTAAAGTGCTGGGATGAGCTGGGCTAGTCTGCTGCCTGTGTAATTAGCTGATTCTGATATATTTCATCTGGCAGCTCTGCTAGTTCTCCCTGGTTAACTTCCTACAACTTCTTTTCCTTCTTTTTCCCTTTCTGTTTCCGCCCAGGGCAGCACCGCGCAAACGAGCGCACACACGTGCACATGCGTGCACATGCTGTGTGCACATTTACAAGAAATTTCAGATATATTCACAGCGTATGCCTTTGGTTTATGGTTTTCAAAAAGGACAGCTGTAGACACGCCTCTTGCAATCCTGAGCAACTCAGGGCAAACACAAGACACTGTGCTCCAATAAGCATACAGCCTTTCTGACACACCCCCTCATGATGTCACCTATCTTCTACTCTACTACTCACCTACTCCTACACTTACACTCTTGGGACATGGCTCATATGCTGGGGAAAATTGGGATTCACTATCCTTATCCTCATTTGCATAGGATTGCCTACTAATGCTTAGTTACATCTCTCACACTGAGCTTCCCCCCTCAGCAACCACTTCTCAGTGGCCATGTTGTCTTCAGCCTGCCATTCACCTGCATGGCAGGATAAGCTTTTTAGTGAAAATGCCTATTTTTGGCTATTTTGAAATTATTTTATTGTTTTTTTTAAGCACCGCATGTTTGCGCGGTGCTGCTCTATGCTTAAACATCGGAGATCGGGGAAAAAAATTCATTTTAATAATTTTAAACAATTAAAAATGCCAGTGGCCTTATATTTGGCCATTGGCATGCTTTTTCAACTGGATGCATCCTTTATTTGGAGCTTTATTTGGAGCTCCGTTTAGCAATTTGCAGAATGGTACTCCGTTACCAACGAAGTACATTTCTGCAAATAACACTACTCTTCCACGGACAGGTTAGTGTTTCCTGGATTGCAAATTTACCTCATTTGCATAGCTTTCAGCAGCAAATGAGGTAATTTGCATACCATGATGCTGTCCGTGCAAGAGTAGCTTTAGAAGCTCTCATGCACGCCTCTGCCGGCTGTTGCTGGATCACTCGGCAGACATATTGGCTGTCTGACTTGTTACTCTACTCTACAACTCATGCAGGCTTTTGTAAATCTGGCCCATAGTGTTTAATTGAAAATATCTTGCTGAAATTAACTGTATTTCATATTTGATTATAGATAGTAGTATGCTTATCTAGGTTATGTTGATCTCTAATGGCATATGTTGGTATGTGGTCACTTATGATACCTGAGAGGCAACCTACATTTGTTGGTTTGTCTGGTTTGTTTTTAAGAATCCAGTCTAATGTTGAGTGCCTCTCTGAAGTTTTATTGATTCTAGTGGATGTGGTTATTAATTGTTTGAAGTTGTATACATTTATGGATTCAGTGGGTGTAGTGGAATTTATGAGTTGCCACTCTATATTTAAGTCTCCATGTATTATATTTTCATGGTTAATTTGTTGGGATATCCAATACATGATGTTTTCAGCAGTATCAATGTTATTCCCTGGTAGTATGTAAATTGCTGTTAAACCTATATTTTTCTACTGTTGATTTTAGGAGAGTTATTAGACATTTAGCTTTGTTAAATTTGGGTATTTCATTTGGGAGTAAGGTGATGGTTTTGGAATTTTTATAGATGGTTGCTACACTACCTGCATACTTGTTTTGCCAGTCATGACTGAGTATATTTGCATTCTGGGGGGGGGGGGATGATCTCATTATCATTTATTTATTTTTTACCAGGTTTCAGTAGCTACTACCACTTCAGGACTGTATGTGGCTAGGTAGAGATGTATGTCATGGATTTTATTGCACATGCTTCTTAGGTTGATATTTAGTAAGGTGACTTTGGATTCTGTTTTTTCTGTTGAGCTTTATTAGGTGGCTGGTTTATTTCTCATTGTAAGTGCTGGTTTTACCAACAGTAGGATCTGGGTTGGGGTGAATATCTCCACTAATTTTTGACTTGATATTTTACAGAGGGAAGATTGTGGCCAGTTATAATTTGGTCTTGTTTTCGGTATCTGATTGCAAATTTGGATACTTAGTTTTGCGATACTTATAGATAAATAAATTAGATGTTGTTTGTTTGTAGACAAAGAATGCTATGAAGGAAGACAGGCTGGGTAGATACTGATATTCGTTGTGAGGAGTGGTTGAAGTCCTAATTATTTGAAGGAGGTGGATTTGATAATTTGTAATGAAGACTAGTAGAGTGAAGTGGAATAGTAAGATAGTTTGATTTGGAGGCATCTTATTTAACTTGGGTTTTATTTTTGCTGTAATTAGAATTAGAAAATATTAGGAGGGTACTGGGTTTGTTGTAGAAATGTAATATGATAGTTACAAGGGAGCAGCACAGTTTGAGAGAGAGTGTTGGGTGGTAAACTAGAGTGGGTGTTACTATTGGGAGTAATTCTATTGATTGTTTTTCTTCTGGAAGGAACTGACAGTATTGGTTTGAGGAATATGTGAGTGAGGCTATGGAAGGATAAATGCAGAGTAAGAGCAGGTGGGTAGGAATTGGGGGAAGGGTAGCAGGTGTAACACTTGGCAAAGAGACAGAGGAAAACAATTAGTGACTGAACTTAAACAGCCACAAATCTGCTGAGAGAGATAAGTAAAAGGAACATTACAGTTTAAAAGGCCTCTGTGCCAGTAGATGAAAGTGTTGATTGTGTTGTCCTAGGACACAGCTTTAGTAGAAGAGTTAGTCTAATATCACATTGACCTGACTAATGGTGATATATAACATTAAAACAATTACACTTGACTGTCTGAACAATTGTGTAATGGTAAGCACAAAGTCCAAGGCTACCCCCAACCCCCAAAGATCACTAAAATAATGAGGAAAAACTAAGTCAGAATGCAAGACTGCGGCTCTGGAAAAATGCTAGCTCAGAACTGAAAGTGTTTGCACAAACATCTGGAGCAAAGGAGAAATAAACTTAAGGAAGGGAGACACTGGACTGCTAAAAAGAACCAATGGAGCACAGTTGAAGGAGGAAGTACCAATGGGACTCATGTGGTCTAAGAAAATAGAGGTATTATAGTTGACAAAGTTCTTTGCTTTAGGCTGCCAGAATATTTATAATTTACATAAAAATATAAACCAAATAGAGTAATGAAAGCGAACAATAATGACCAGGAACAACAAAAAGTTCACTCAGGAGAACCAAATAAGGGTACAGACCAAGTACCAAGAGAAGATGGAATACAAGGCAGTTTATTGTGCAAAAACCCAAATGCTTGTATATATGATACGTTTTCGAAAATCTTCATCAAAGGCAAAACAGCAATGCAACATTATCATCCACTTAAATAAATCTATCAGACCAAGTATGGACCAATGATTTCATTGAAACAATTACATATTTAAATTAATGATTAAATTAAAAAATGTTTAAAAACGAAAACACTGGTCTTTCTCTCAGTATAAATAGAACACATTCCAAAACCATATTAGTAAAATAAAAATAAATAAATGATGTAATCTATGTTGTGTATAACAGTTATAAAACAATAATGATTTCAATTCATCATTTACAAAATTATATATATATATATATATATATATATATACAAAAATATTTAATTATGCTAAAATTGATTTTTTTAATTAATTATATAAACTAATATTGGCCTCTAGTGGCAGATTATAATTTTGCACTCCTCAACTTTAGTACTGGCATTATAGAAATTGTGTCATTGAGACCAGGAATCCTAGTGGCTTCTAGTATGATCTGCCAATATAGCTCTCTATATTCTAGTCTGGTCTCCCACATACCTCCCCTGATTTCTTTGGGTACCACTTCAATAACAAAAAAATGAAAGGAAGCTGATGGACATGTAAGGGTATGTCTAAAAAGTGCATTGTTCAAATTTTCCTTTTTTATTTCATAATAATGTTCATACATCCTGGTTTTTAGTTTCCTCTCAGTTTTTCCAGCATAGAAGGACCCACAGGGGGAACACACAGCGAAATAAACCACACTGTGGGTGTTATAATTAGAAAATGTTTGGCTCCTAATATGTTTATTTCTACTGGGTATAAAAATACTGGAACAATTTTCAACATATGGACATTGGGAACATGAGCCACATTTGTAAATCCCCTTTTTTCTAGATGAATAATCTAATCTAGAGCCACTACCAAATTCAAATAATCTCTTAAAATTGGTGTCCTTCCTGTATATAAACTTCAAAGGTGGGCTTTGTATTTGTTTTAGTTCAGTAATCTGAAGAAAACGTTCCCATTCCCTCATAATTACTTCCCTGATGTTACGTGAGTCACCCGTATAATCCATTATGTATGCCCCTTTGTAACTGGGGTTAGAAACTAAGTAATTGTTGTGAGGATTCAATGTTTCATCCTGCCCTAAAATAGGTGCAAATCTCTCTTTCCTACCCAGGACCACTTCTTCTATAATGTCTTGAATAAGATTATCAGGGTAGTCCCTATCTCTGAACATCTGAGAGACAATCTCAACTTCCTTTACAAAATCCTCTTCCTCAGAGGTCATCAAACTAATTCTAACTGACTGTCCTTTGACCAAGTTCTTTTTCTGAAAAAATGGCTGACCACTATAGTAATGGAGATAGGAATTGGAAAAAGTTTTTTTCCTGTAAACTTTGGAAGAAAAAGAGTGGTCAAGTTTGGTCAAGGAAATATCCAAATAAACTAGTTCACTATTATTAAAAGAATGTGTAAAATCCAAAAAATCAGTGGTTCCTTTGAGGTATGTGAGAAATTCTAGAAATCTTTCATAAGAATCCTGCCAAAAACTAACAATATCATCCAGAAAACGTTTGTATAAACACCAACAATGGGAAAACTCACTGTTGGTAACAAATAGTTTCTCCCACCAAGACAAAACAATATTTGCATAAGTAGGGGCAAATTTTTCCCCCATAGCTACCCCTCTTTCCTGTTTAAAAAAAATCACCCTCAAAAAAACATAAAATTGTTTTTAAGTACTGTCTCCATAAGCAATAGACAGGTGTTGAAATCATTAGAACCAAAATTACCACTCTCTCTCATGCTTTCCTCCAGCCATAAAAGACCTGTTTCGTGAGGAATAGAACCAAAAATGTCAACTATATCCAAGGTAACAAACAATAGGTTGGAATGGAGAAGTTCAGGATTTATATGTCTTAAAAAATCCCATGAATCCTTCAAGATGGTAATCCCCTGGTTTGGGAGGGGTTTTAATTTTACATCTAAATACTTGGCTAGGGGAGCAGTCATAGACCCCTTTGAAGAAACTATAAGTCTTAAAGGTGGGTCGGAAGGATCCTTATGGACCTTCGGAATACCAAAAACTGAAGGTGTCCTGGGATATCTATTGTACAAAAAATTAAAGGTATCCAAATCTATAGATTCTTCCAATAACAAATCATTTAAAAGCAAAGCAATTTTAGAGTGAGCTATATTTACCTCATTAATAGAAGCCTTGGAATATTTTGAATCATCTAATAGCATATCTTTCATTTTAGATTCGTATAAAATATAGTCCATTAAAACTGTACCCCCTCCTTTATCTGGTTGCATAATTCTTAAAGACGTGTTGTTGGTAAGTTGGTTCAGCACCAATTTCTCATCCTTTGAAAGGTTTGAATTTATCTTGTGTGTATTAATAGTTTTCCTGATCTCCCTTTCCATTATAATTTCTAAGTTTTTAAGCTGTGGGTGAAGAGGTGAATGGTAGATACTTTTTCTCTTCAAAATGGACTGTCCATGTACAGGTTGTGAATCTGCCACCACCAAGGCCAAGTTCCTTTTACGTAAAAACAACTTCATATCAATAATAGCCTGGGGAATGTTACCTTTTCTAATAGGTATATATTTAAAACCTTTGGAAAACAATTTAAAATGATCCAGGTTAATTACTTTAGCACTATAATTAAAAATCTTATAATTACTGTGTTCAAAAATATTACCATAGTGTTTGATTCCAAAATTGTAATCTGTATTGACTAATATCTGGGATTCCCCCTGTAATAATGATGTTGATTGTAATAGACAGGTTTCTGGTTCCGAATTCTGTTGGATCTCTGGGGGAGGGGTGGAAAATCCAAAGGGTCTGGATGATAGGATTCTGTAAAAACTTCGTTATTTTCATCACCCACCGGGTTTCTATTGATTGTAGACTTGTGATTTGTTCCTATATAACCTTCTGAGGTGTATAAATTGAAGGGCCTTGGTTTGGGGTAAGCAGTACCATTATGATATTCCTTAATGTCCCTTTCCAGTTTTCCTTGCGTTCTCCTCATATTGTTTTTACAGTCTAAATCAATCTGTTTAAATATATTAAAAATATATTTTTGTATATATATATATATATATATATATAATTTTTTAAATGATGAATTAAAATCATTATTGTTTTATAAATGTTATACACAACATAGATTACATCATTTATCTATTTTTATTTTACTAATATGGTTTTGGAATGTGTTCTATTTATACTGAGAGAAAGACCAGTGTTTTTGTTTTTAAACATTTTTTAATTTAATCATTAATTTAAATGTGTAATTGTTTCAATGAAATCATTGGTCCATACTTGGTCTGATAGATTTATTTAAGTGGATGATAATGTTGCATTGCTGTTTTGCCTTTGATGAAGATTTTCGAAAACATATCATATATACAAGCGTTTGGGTTTTTGCACAATAAACTGCCTTGTATTCCATCTTCTCTTGGTACTTGGTCTATACCCTTATTTGCATAAAAATATAACCCACAGACTGGTGTTCAAAATGCAGATTTCACTGTTACATACATATCTCTTGGCTTGCAAGAACAGTTCTGTAGACAAATAAAAACATACTAAAGAGACAGTTGAGTGCACCGAGTCAATGGTGAATGTGCAAAAATATTAGCTCAGAGCAGAAAGTGGTTTAATAACTGTCTTGAGCAAGGAAAAATAAGAAAGGAAGGAAGACCATGGGTTATCTCCTTGAAGACATGCAGTTTCACTTAAGAATAACAGGAGGATATAAATAAAGGGAGTCGCAGATCTAGAAGTGAAGAAAATATAAGCAAAAGAGATAGTTTGAGTAAGAGCAATAAGAGTAAATGTCAGTGTCTGTTAGGAAGTAAAGAGTAAAAGCTGACCAGCAGGATGTCTGTGGAGGAGGGTTTACAGACTGTAAAGCTATTGCTCACAAATTAAAACACTGAAGCACTTGTCTTCAGACAAGTCACTGTGAAGGCTAAAATACATGCAGAAAAGACTGAATGCCCCTAACACTTACTTGAAGCACAAGGGCTAAGGTGGTACAAAGTCTGTCCAAAATAAATAGTGGGTGGATTGAGTGGACTCAGACAGCCTTTTGTTTGAGCTTGCTGTGATGGCATTACATTCATATAATGTTGCCTCTGTCAGGAATTGAACAGCAAGTGATGCAACTCTACTGACTAATGACATCTGTATGAACCAAAAACATCACAATGGAAGTTCTACAACTAGTATGACAAATCACCTATGCTAACTTTTTATTTCATCTGAATGTATGGTAAACAATCTGTTGGATGAAAGAGATCTTGGAGGTCCTTCACAATATCAGTGGACTCATTATCACCAGAGTACATGTTAGTCATGCATTACAGTATAAGGCCCGACAATGCTAACAGGCACTAAATTTGGTTGTTGAACACATGACCATTTATGTTTTTTTCTGCTTAAAATATTTTATTAAGATTTTTGAAAACAATTACAAATGGGACAAAGTTTGAAATGCTATATAATATTAAAGTATAATAAATAATTATTAAAGAAAAAAACTGAATTATAACTATTGACAATATTAACACGAGCATTTAACAGCAGAAAATACATGGACATTTCTCAGGATGAATGCAGTATGGTAGACATGTCACTACAACTGTGACATATGTAGTTATGTAACGACATTACATCATGTAATTCCTGCAAGGGAAATGTGTGCTTCTGATTGCTGTAGAACGTAATCAACAGTCAGCATGTTGTCTCATTTCTCCATGCAGAGGATAACATTTGTTACATATGTAATGTAAGGAACATGGAAGCCAGTATCATCATTTCCTTGAATTAAAGCACTGCTATGTGACAATATGTCACCCCTCTCAGTAAGAGGGACCAACATCTATATGTGTACAACACCGTTAGTGATAGCACAGTCACACTAACATTGACACAACTACCCAAGATCACAAGCTAAATTTATCACCACTGTTTATAAGCTAGATGTTTATGTTAAAAACTATGCAAAGTGTACAATAACCCTGTACAGCTACACATTATACATGTTCTTTCAGGAATGTAAACACAGTATGAGAGTGAAGGACACACCCAGAGCTGGACTAAAGCATCCTACATATAAAGTTACACCATGTACAAAACACTCTATCATGTCCTACATATGTAGTTACACCATATACAAAGCACCCTATCATATCCTACATATGTAGTTACACCTTGTACAAAGCACCTTATCATATCCTACATATGTAGTTTCACCATTGACAAAGCACCCTATCATATCCTACATATGAAGTACAGGCTAACACAGAAGGCCTCTGGCTAATGAAGTTCGCAGATGACTGCAAACTAGGAGCCATAGTCAAGTCCCCAAATGATGTGGACATCCTCCAAAAGGGCCTCACTGAGACAGATGCCTGGTGTCACAGCCATGGCCTCAAGCTCAATGCCAAAAAGTGCAGTGTCATCCCCTTTGGTAAAAACTCTGTACCCATGAACTACCACATAGGCAGCAGTCTACTTAACACTGAATGCGTGATAAGAGACATTGGGACCCAGGTGGACAGTAGTCTCTCCTTTGATAGTCACATCGCCACAGTAGTCAGGAAATCCTTCTAGGTGGCACACCTCATCAGAAAAGGGTTCTCATCCAGGAAAAAAGAGGTCATTGTTCCCCTCTACTCATCAGTCATTAGACCCATTATAGAGTACAACACCCCTTTTGGAATGTACCTCACAAGACATCTGCAGCAGCTGGAAAAGCCACAGAAGTACCTCACAAAGGAGATTACTGCCCTCAAATAAATGCCCTACACTGACCACCTCAAAAATCTCCAGCTTTACTACGTAGCATATTGCCTACTCCGAGGTGATCTCTGCCTAACATATAAAGCTATGTCAAACCCAGAGCTGTTGGACATGCTACACCTAAAGAAATCCCAATCCCTCTGAGCTACACGCTCTAGGGACCTAAACCTTGTCACTGCAATAAGCAGGACACACTGGAGGGATAGATTCCTGTCCCAGAGACTTCCTATACTCTGGAACAAGCTACCCATCTATGTCAAGCAAAGTTGTTCATTAGCACTCTTCAAGAAAAATCTTGATGACTGGATGGGAAATAGGAAATACACCCCAGGGATCACTTCTGTGTCTCTGCTGGACAGTGGCAAAGGAAAATAACTTTCTTGGATGGCATAAGCTATGGAACCTTGCTGGCTAGGTTTACGTAGGCCCTTGGGCCAATAGCCTAGTACCTACCTATGAACCTATGAACCTATGCAGTTTCATCATGTGCAAAGCACTCTATCATAGCCTACATATGTAGTTACACCATGGGCAAAGCACACTATCATATCCTACATATGTAGTTACACCATGTACAAAGCACCCTATCATATCCTACATATGTAGGTACACCATAGACAAAGCACACTATCATATCCTACATATGTAGTTACACCATGTTCAAAGCACCTTATCATATCCTATATATGTAGTTACACCATGTACAAATCACCCTATCATATCCTACATATGTAGTTGTACTATGAACAAAGGGCACTATCATATCCTACATATGTAGTTACACCATGGACAAACCGCACTATCATATCCTACATATGTAGTTATACCATGTACAAAACACCCTATCATATCCTACATATGTAGTTACACCATGTTCAAAGAACCCTATCATATCCTACATATGTAGTTACACCATGTACAAAGCACCTTAGCATATCCAACATATGTAGTTATACTATGAACAAAGTACACTATCATATCCTACATATTTAGTTACACCATGTACAAAACACCCTATCATATCTACATATGTAGTTTCACCATGTGGAAAGCACTCTATCATATCCTACATATGTAGTTATACCATGGACAAAGCACACTATCATATCCTACATATGTAGTTACACCATGTACAAAACACCCTATCATATCTTACATATGTAGTTTCACCATGTGCAAAGCACTCTATCATATCCTACATATGTAGTTACACCATGTACAAAGCACCCTACCATATCCTGTATATGTAGTTACACCATGGACAAAGCACACTATCATATCCTACATATGTAGTTACACCATGTACAAAACACACCATTATTTCCTACATATGTAGTTACACCATGGACAAAGCACACTATCATATCCTACATATGTAGTTGCACAGTGCACAAAGCACCCTATCATATTCCTATCATATCCTACATATGTAGTTACAGCATGGACAAAGCAACTTATCATATCCTACATATGTAGTTACACCATGGACAAAGCACACTATCATATCCTACATATGCAGTTACACCATGGACAAAGCACACTATCATATTCTACATATGTAGTTACACTTTGTAGAAGCACCCTATTATATCCTACATATGTAGTTACACAACGTACACAGCACTCTATCATATCCTACATATGTAGGTACACCATGTACAAAGCACACCATCATATCCTACATATGTAGTTACACCATGTACAAAGCACACCATCATATCCTACATATGTAGTTACACCATGCACAAAGCACACTATCCAAATCATGCAACACAGGAGAATGCGTACTCCAAATGTGACATGCTGCAGGCATGCTAGCAGTTTGTAACTACTGTGTGTATAAAATGTTATTCTCCCTGGCAATACTAAGTGCTGCTAATGTCACAGAGTACCACTGTAATTCTAACCCATAATTAGATGTATAGATAAAGGTGATCATGAGGTGGGCAGTGTTGTATGACAGTAATAACGCTCACATGACTGATGCATTGATGGAATCAAACCATCTATCAATCCACTTACATCATCTATAATGCACATTATCAGCAGTCAGTGCCGCAACAGAGCACTGAATACAATTGTGACAGATAGTATCTAGGAATGCACGATATCAGTAGTGTATTGCCAAGGAGATTTATCTAGTAAAAATATTTTTTACAGTCAATCAGGGCTTGTAAAAGTTGCCAGTACATATGTGTGTAAAAAAATCACAACTGCAATGTCAGTCAGACTTTCAGAAGTTAAACACTGCTGTAGTTGGGCATCCTACCTAACTGCTTACATGTTCCTGAGAATACTGCAACACATGCTGGCACCACAATAGAAGTTTGACATTAAAAATTGCTTCAATTCACTTGCAAAACAATGACCTCATCAGTGTGTTGAACCACTGTTGTAGGCAGACAATATAATTGTATAATCTTGTGGTCTCATTGATGCTACATAAAAAAACCTGATGTGAAGGATGGAAATGTTCAACCCCTATCCCCACTTAACAAATATTGGTGTCACTTCCCCTATAAAAAGCACCCTGTGGGGGGTACCACAAGGTTCCATACTTGGGCCCCTCCTCTTCATAATATTTACCAACAACCTATATACTGCCACCCAACATGCCATCATCAAACAATATGCAGATGACTTCTGTCTTTTCTGCTCAGCCCACTCCCCACAAGAACTCCAACACAAAATGCAATCATCATTCCAAGACATTGAAGAGTACCTCACCAGCCACCAACTCATCCTAAATCCAAATAAGACCAAGTTCGTACTTTTCTCTAATAAATCTTCCAAACCCAGTACCCAATTCCTCTCCATAGTATCTAACAACAGTACAAAAATCAAACCCACCGATCAGACCAAGCTGCTAGTGGTAACCCTAGATGCCTCACTAAAATTTGATAAACACATCTATCTGACCATCAAAAAAATCCACTCTAAACTAGGTGCTCTATACAGGGTTAAACCTTACCTTACACAACAAGCTAGGCTGGCCACTGCAAGATCCCACTTGCTATCCACCCTCCTATACTGCTCTGAGGTCTTTACTAACCTATCAAAAACTGACATAAATAAACTAGATCCTGCTATAAGAAAATAGCAAAGTTTGGCCCCAACTAACCTCACAGAACACACCACTGTACCATCCTCTGACAGCTCAACTGGATAGAACTTTCCAACCTATTATTACTAAAACAACTTTCACTTGCCCATAAAATCATATTTAACCCTACTGAGTGCCCAGCTCTATCAAATATAGTCCAGCCAAACACAAACTGTAAACTCCTCAGGTCATCCAAAAAACTAATGCTAAAAGTAACCTAATCTCACAACTATCATGGAGACTCCCTCTACTCCCATAAAACGCCCAAAGATTGGAACACCCTTCCTCAACAGATAACTAAATACCCCAACCTGTCCACATTTAAAACTACCCTGAAAGACTATTTAAATGATAATTAGCTATGCCCCTGTATTGCTCCCAATTAATATTCTTCCTATTTTTTCCCACTCATCTCACACTTCCTATAACCCAAATAGTACTCCTAGCCAATCATCTAAAAAAGACATTACATCATATCCTCCTTCCTCATTTAAAATAATCATTCCTAATAAAGTGCATAAATACAAACACAATTATTTGGTAAAAAATGATAAAAGTACATATGCTTATAGAATATGTATGTATGTAAATATATATATATATATATATATATATATATATATAAAAACAAAAAAATATTAACAGTTAAAAATGTTATTAGGGAAGTATTTCTGCACTATTCATAACATAAACATAGATTTCAGTCTCAGCATAGGACACATAGAAATTCTATCATTTAACCCTGGAGCTTGATATGCATTTAATTTAATTTGCCACTTCAATTCCATAAATTCCAAGAAATCATCCATTGGTCCCCCGCGTAGCCCCAGGTCAACCTGCTCTGCTATAAAAAAATTTAAAAGCATGATTAGGATGGCTACTAATGTGTTTATAAAGTGCATTTTTTTCATTTTTATGCTTGATGTCATAGAGGTATTGATAAATTCTTAATCTAAGTGCATTCTTAGTTTTTCCCACATAATAACTTTCGCAGGAATCACAAACAGCTATGTAAACCACCCCTTTACTATAACAATAATGTTTTTTTCACAGTTGTTATATATCCATATTTTTTTAATTTAATTTTGATGGTGTCCATAATATAGGGTCATTGAGAACATCTTCCACATTTTAAACTGCCAAACTGCCCCAAATTGTGGTTGTTCCTTTCTAAGAGTCCTTTAAATGAAATGTCCTTCTTATACACAACTATAGGTTTGGTACCAACTTTATCCTGCACTTCTAGATCAGAATTAAAAATCCTCCAATATTTATTAATAATATTCCTAATATCATAAACATTTGAAGTAAATGTAAGGATTAGTGCACGTCCAAAACCCAAGGGACTACATTCTCTAACATCCTCACCATTCATATTAACCTGGGCTAATAAAGAGAAAAAATGGCCACTTGTCCTTTTATTTTTAACCTCATTAGAGATATCAGTAACAAAGGTCTCAGGGTACTCTCTCCTTAAGAACATATCTTTCATTATTTCACATTCCCTGTTAAATTCGTCAAGGTCAAAGACCATCCTAGCCAGTCTCACGTATTGACCTTCTTTTGATGCAATGGGTGCCAACTTGCAAAATGCAGTAAAGAATTAGAATAGGTTGGTTTCCTAAATAAATGGGAGGTAAAACATTTATTTACATAATCTTTCCTGATGGCAACATCCAAATAGTTCACATAATCAAATTCTTTGTTAATAGTGAATCTCAAAAAAGTGGTAGTACCATTAATATAGGTGAAAAACCTGTTCAGATCATTTTCACTACCTTTCCAGAAAAGGACAATATCATCTAGGTATCACCCATACAATACCCATGAAGTCCTAAACTCAGAGTTGAATGCATATAAGTCCTCCCAATATGCTATCACAATATTAGCAAAAATTGGAGCAAAGCATGCACCCATTGCAACTCCTTGCCTTTGTTTAAAAAAATGCCCCTCAAAGGTAATTAAATTGTTCTCTAGTACAATGTCCATGCAAGTCTGAATTGTTACTCTAGTGTCATAGTCATGTACTATTAACACATAAAAATTCATAAAACCACTCAAGACCTAATTGATGTGGTATTACTGAGAACAGGTCACATACGTCGATAATAGCCAGGATAAGGTCCTTGTCAAACATCCCCTGTTCAATTTTTCTAAGAAAGTCCCATGAGTCCTTAATTACTGAGGTACGACTATCAAGGACTTTTTTAACCTTACTGTCAACAAATTTAGCAATACTGAAGGTTTTTGAGGCCTTGGCATCCACAATTGGTCGTAGTGGTGGATTGGGAATAGTTTTGTGTATTTTTGGTATGCCAAAAATCGTTGGAATTCCAGCGTGTTTTGTCACTAAAAATTCAGAAGTCTCTAAAGTTATTTGTCCATTAAGTAACAGTTGTTCCAGGTCCAAGTCAATGTTACGATAAGCTAAACTTAATTCATTACGCGAGACTTCCTAGTCAACATCACTATACAGTAATTCAAACATTTTACTATTATAGTCATTAAGGTTCATCATGACTAAACCCCAACCCTTGTCTGGCTTCATTATTCTAATTTCCCTCTGCTCAATTATATCTTTCAGTACTGTTTTTTTCTCTGTCATTCAAATTTTGTATGCCAACAGTGTTGTTTGTGTTGTATAATGCCACAATAATCTCAGCTTCACAAAAGCGCTCAAAAAGTTGCGGGGGAAAGAATGTACTGGGCCTCCGGAGGTCTACAGGGTTGGTCATCATGTTAGTATTAGGAAAATACAAAGCTAAATTCATTTTTCTAGTGAAAAGCTTCAACTGTAAAATAGTGTCAACAATACTTCCCTTCATTTCAGGTACAAAATTTATCCCTTTTGAAAGCAAATCAGCCCATTCAGTGTTTATTGAAACCTGACTATAATTGTAAATACTAAAGTCACCTATTTCATTGACAATAATGGTGTATTTGTTGCTGTTAGCAGTACCACAATCATCATTCATCTCCGGTATGGTCCCCATCTCCCCCTCCGTGAAGCTTCCTGAAAGTTGTTCCCATGTCTGTAATATTCTTGCCTCCCCTGTCTCTGGTTCATTAATCTCTCCAATCTCCACAGAGTGGGTTGTTCTAAAGGGAATTCAGTGCTAGTAATGTCCTGATCAAATACTTCAAAATCATGCCCTGCTGTTTGTAAATTATTATTTTCCCTGACTTGACTTTGTTGTCCTCTCGGTGGTTCTGGGTACGCCTTACCCCTTCATAATCTATTTTATCCCTCAATAATTTATTTTATTTTCCTATTCTTTAGTTCAGCCAGTTCAATATTAACATTGTTATACGCAGCTTGAAAATCATTCCTTTTAACATCAAATAATAAGTATTTTTTTATACTAGAGTCCAATTTATTAATGTCTCTTAGAAGTAAAGACATTTTTCTATTATTGTCTGTAATTAATATTTGTAATAACTTGCAACCTTGCCTGTTAAAAAAAACTGTAGTAGTTCTTTGTGTATATGCAAGTCTTTCTGTAAGCCAGTGGGATATTTCCACAAACATAGTCGCTTTGGGATTTGTTCACATCTCACACACTCCGAAAGGTATTCGTTTTCAAGTTGGAGTCTTTTGTACTTCGACAGCAAATCCTTAAATGTATAAAGTTGTTGGTCTAGTGTCCCTTGGTTACTGAAGTTATTACCTCTCACTTGATTAAGTCCAAACTCAGTTTTCAGCCATTCCTCCATTGAGAAGTTTGAATTGCCGTCATTACGTGCTACGTGCATACTCTGTGTTTGCGGAGCTATTCCACTTTGATGATTGGAACCAGAGCCACCCTCACCAATATCGTCATGGCAACCAGTCCTTTGGCCAGGAGTAATTACAGAAAAAGTGGACTGTTGCATGTTGACAATGTTCCCTTGATTTAAATTAACGGAACTAGAATCATTCATCAATCTGTCAACTTTTTTAGACAAGTCTGCAATAGTCTGAACCAATGCAGAAACAGACCTAAGGACAGTCTGTAAGTCAGTGCTAGACAGCTGTTCACCTTCATCCATATTAAACAAACTTGAAGTATAAACAGTCACAAACCAAATAACTCCCGAAGGCAAATACTGCAGGCAGAGATAACACCAAATGTAATCGAATGAACTTTAATTTAGCGCTTTAGTCAGGTATAAGATTGTTCAGAATAAATCAATCCAGTACATCACAGCTTAAATAGTACTCCTAGCCAATCATCTAAAAAAGACATTACATCATATCCTCCTTCCTCATTTAAAGTAATCATTCCTAATAAACCACATAAATACAAACACAATTATTTGGTAAAAAATGATAAAATTACATACGCTTATAGAATATGTAGGTATGTAAATATATATATGAACAAAAAATATTAACAAACTGTTACAGAGTTTCATTTTTGTAATGCATAGAAAATAGTACACATTACATTACAAACAGTATGCATAGCTGTACCATTGTGTATCAGTACAGTTGTGGTTGTGAAGTGTGGTCTTAGGAGATGGTGTAGTCATCTTTGGGTTTGATAAATGTATACAGAGTATAGAGTGAATATGCACATGCTCACCCAACTCTAAACAGCCACACTCATGTATACAATTCTACCACACAGGGTAGTGAATTTCCTATCTATCTAGTTTAGACAACCTAGAGAGCACTGTATAATACTCAAAAGTGTTGCTGCTATTGGCAAAGTTTTAGCGCATGTCTAATCATATACTGAAGATCATAGGTTCATAGGAGATTGCAAGGCTAATGGCTTAAGAGCCTTTCCAAGCCTAGCCAGTTTTATCAAGATTTTGCCCAATTTTCTATCCTTAGGGGAAAGTAACAGAGGACAGCAAGTGGGGTTTTGACAATTTTTGCAAGTTCTCTCTGTCCATAAGGGACACAGGCACTGCCTCAGGAATGAATTTGCAATTTAACATCCACTGGTGCCAATTACATTTGAGGAAGATCAGGGCTCTGCTTCATGTGAATAGGAAGCTTGTTCCAGAGGAAGGTCATATTTGAGACAACTATCTGTCTCTTCAGCATGATCTATTCATGTCAGAGATCAGGTTTAGATATTTGGAGTAGGTAACCTCATGCAGTTAGTTTTTTGAATATGCAAAATTTCCATCAGAGCTGGGTCAGAGACTGCCTTGTAGGTCAGGCACAGATCACCCCTCTGTAATTGGTAGGAAACTGAATACAGTGATAATGCTTTTAACTGGTCTACATATGACATGTTGGTTATGCCCTGTATTTCTTTTGGTGAGAAACCTCTGAGGACACTCCAGCTGTTACAGGTTCCTGGTGAGGTACATGCCAAAAGGTGCATTATACTCGATTATTGGTCTGGATGCTAAGCCCTTACTTAAAAGCTGAGCCACATAGAAGGATTTCATCACCACTGTGGACACATCGTGGTCAAAGTTCAGATTATTATCTATCTGAGTACCCAGATCTCTCACCACTAGGTCCACTCTTAGGGGGCTGCCATCAATGTTGTAATTTGCAGGGGTATTTGATTTCCAAAAAGGGTATTATTATGCTCTTCTTAACATATAGTTTGAGACCATGGCTCTGACACCAATAATTAGTGTGCATCAGACCATTCTGTAGGACATGAACATCATTTAGGGAGTCAGTGATTGTCCCAAACTTGCCTTCATTAGCAAATTTGGTCAATGAAACACCATCTAGATTTGCCTTGATATCTGAGATGCACAGCCCGAACAGGAGGGAGCCCAACACTGAGCCCTGTGGTACTCCAGTGCTGGCTAGTCTCTTGCTGGATGTGGATTCTCCCACTCTAACAACATGTGTCCCAGCCATAAGCCATTTGGCTATCCATCTAGTGAAACAGAGGTTTAAGCCAATTTTGTGAGTTTATCTATAATACCCAAGTGTGATATTGTGTCAAATGCCTTGGGCAGGTCAAGGTATATCGTATGTACTATCTTACCTCATCCATGGCCTTGTTGAACATAGAGCAGTAGTTAGCAGGACTCTGTGTTTCTCTGTGCTGAATGCTGTGTAAAAATCTTTGCAAGACAGGATTTACAAAAGTTAAAAAGCAGATTAGTATAGCAGAAGGACAGTGATATGCAATGTAAAGGGATTAGCCAATATCTACTGAAATAGTATAGTCAGACTAAACATAATGTCACATGTTGTCACCCATATGTATCTGAACATTTTCAGCATTCCATTAAGTAATTCAGATCTGGGCATTATTATGTATATTTGTGGAATTTTAATAGTTGACAGCAGATTTCAGCAAACATGACTATATAATAATCTTTACTACCATATACTGCAATCTATATATCCAACTATTCATCTTGTTTTATTTACAGTAAATGGAATAAACGTAACTAAGAACAGTAGCACAAACTGAGACACAGAAATGTTGATGAAGGCAATCGATTTAAGATGGTTTGTTATAAGCATTTTACTCCCATTTAACATTCGTTACATTTGCTGCCTGGTGCCAAGCACTGGGCAAATGCAGAGATGTAAGAATAATGATACAGAGATGGGATGATACATTTAGAGTGACATGAAGGCAGGGATAACATTATTTATCAATGAAGAAGGATAATAGTGCCTTACAACAGCTTGTAGCCAAAAGGTAGATCTACATTACCAAACCAAAACTAGTCAATAAGAATTAGATGATGGCTGGAGTAGAACCCGTGACATTAAAAAAATCTTGCTTCACATTAGAGCATTAGCCTCAACACACCACAACCAAATTATTAGCTCCCAGCATTAAAACGACACTATTAAAATTTATGGAAGATGGAGGGTCTCAAGCACAGAAAGTTAGAAACAGATGAAGAGAGAACTAGCACAAATATGTTTTGTAGGACATATAGGGAAATCTTTACAGTGTGTTAGTCTTAGTTCTGAAGCCATCAAGTGATTAGTCCCACTATGTACAATAAACGGATTGCTACAGGTACAAATAAGGGGTGGGAGAGTGCAGTAACCATGGATACCTAGCCAGGATAAGGTTGGCTTAATATGCCCCCCTGTTGAACCTGAAATATTTTTGAGAATGATGTCTTGCTGAACTATTCCAATGTTATACTAAGGGAATATGACATATGTAAAGAAATACAGGCATTTGCAATTAAATATATGATAGGAGAATTATCTGTCATGAAGGAATATACAGATATATTGTTGTAATTAACAAAAAAACAAAATTTCACCCACAAGGGCAGATGTCATAGAAAATAGGATGAACACCACAAAGCACACTCCACTATCCAACGAGTGAGCAACCTTCGTTTTATTAATAACATACAGTACCAAGACTAAGCGCTTTCGCCAGCAATCTGGTTTCTTCAGAGTCATTTTTAAAACATTTCCTTTTAGTTTATATTACATAAAATTTAATCTCGTTGGTTGAAACTAATGCCACCCACCAAAAAATCTACATACTTATATATATATATATATATATATATATATATATATATATATATATATTTATGTATTTTTGTTTAAATGTATATATAGTTAGTTAATTATGTAACAATTGTATAGATATAGAATTTTTAAAAAATAGGGGAGAATTTAAAAGGTTTAATAGTATTAAATATGTATATGTAGTGATGCATATGTTGTTTTAAATTAATTAAGTATGTAGATTTATCTAGCATGAGAACAGTGAAATTCTAGTCCTCACCCTCAGAACTGTCAACAGCATCTCCTGCAGAAGCTCCCTGGATCAATGCTGGACATGGCATCATATTTGAAAAGTGATGCAGAACCCTTTCAATTTGGCCAATATGTGCACTGAGGTTCTTTCTCTATAACATCTTCCACCAGCCCTTTCAGCTGCAGAATGGTGGCAAAATCACCTCCTCCACTAATATTGTTCCAGGATGGTACCAATCCACCAGCAGCCAGGGCAGAGCTACCTGGTGTACTTGGAGCAGGTGGGGTAGGGGTTATGGATGTAACACTGACAGACTGTGACCTTGAACTGCTGGGTGTCTGTGCTGCTATCTGTGAAGGTATGGCAGTATGTGTCACACTGGTCGGTGTACCTCAAGTGCTGTTGATGATCAATTTTCATCAGCAAGTTATGCAAACAACTGATTGTTAATGAATTATAACCCTCCAAAAAAGAGAGAGACATGGGTAGGGTGATACAAAATAAAAGTCAATTAGATACATATCATATAACAGTACTGTACACTTTAAACAAACTTTTACTTAGCAATACATAAACAGCTATGATAATTTACTATTGCATACCATGGAAACATCAGTATGTGAAGGAAATGTATTTATGTGGTATTAAATAAACAAATATCGCTGATCTGATATAAAAAACAACTTTCATTATTTTATTGAATGTATCTTGGTGAATAAGCATGATCAAAAATTTTATTAGTTTAGGTGTTGGTGTTCTTGAACTTAGAGGAATTAAATTGATTTTGTCAGTCATGAATTGTCTATATGATTGGAGTTGTAGCCATGAGTATCTATTTAAGTCATATTTTATTATTAGATGATCTAAGGGGATTAATTTATCCCCTTCTAAGAATTGAAACCAGAAAGTAAGTTTTTTTCCCTTCAACAAGATAATGTCAGGAAAGCTGGAGGTGGAAATAACATCCTTTGTGTAGGCAATAGGAAACAGAATAAATATGCAATGTTTATAGGTCATATTTTTATATATGAAATTTTGGAAATCCTTTAATAAAAGTTTCATATAGTAGTGGAAGTTGTTTGGAAGTTTGCTCAGTGGAAAATATTTTTTTTTAAATCCAAATAAATATATTATTCAATATTAGGAGTTTATTGGAACTAGACCTCTCATTGATATTAAAGCAGAGGACTTCTTGAAAATTTTTTCCATCTGGCTGAAGAATTTTCATTAATTAGTAAAGAGAAAGTCTTGATCACCGAGGATATAGAATATAATTCTATATCAGGTAAACCTATCTCTCCTAAAAACCAACCTCTCTTATTATTAGTAAGAGCTAATCTGGGTTTATTTGGGCACCACAAAACTTTCGGACACATTGTGTTGAATTCTTTTATCAGTGTTTTTGGTGTCATTGATGATATGGATTGTACAATATAAAGTATCTTAGGTAAAATTATCATTTTAATAATTGAAAGTTTCTCATCCATTGTCAATAAGAGTTGTTTCCACTTAGTTATAAGATTTTTTATAGAAGATATACTTTTATTATAATTTAATCTTATTATATCATTTATATTATTAACTAACATAATTCCTAAATATGTTAAAAGTCTGTTTTAACCAAATAAATTATAAATTTCTGATTCTAAAGATTAGTATTTGAATTAATGGAGAGTAATTTTGTTTTATTGTCACTGAAAAATAAGCCAGATTTCTTTTGAAAATATTCCATGATATCAAATATAGCTTGTAAAGTTTTATTTGTCCCCTTAATAGTAAAGAGAATGTCGTCAGCAAATAGTTGTACTTTGGAGCTTACTCCAGAATTCAAACTGAAACCCTCAATGTCTGGATTCATCCTTATATAATTAGTTAGGGGTTCCATGAGAGTAAATAGCAAAGGAGAAAGAGAACATCCTTGTTTAGTTTCTTTATATATCGTTATGTTATGAGAGATATAAGAACCAATCTTTATATATGCCTGACATCCATTACAAAGGTGTGATATAAGATGTATGAATTTATTGGAGAAGTTTAGTGTTTCTAATATATAAAAGAGGTAATCCCAATTAACCAAATCAAAGGCACAGTTTATCTCCAAACTTAGTAAGGTTAAATTTTTTCTTAGAGTTGACATTATGGTCTAGTACTGTTAGTACTCTTTTAATACTATCATATGTATTTCTATTTAAAATAAATACTGTTTGGTCTTCATCAACCAGAAATGGAAGGAATGTCTTCAATCTATTAGCATAAATGGACATATGTATTTTATAGTCTATTTTCAAAAGAGAGATTGGTCTATATGAGGAACATCCAGAGGGATCTTTATCTGTCTTCAATATGGGTGAGATGAGGGTGTATTTCCAGGAGGGAGGCACATTAAATAGAACTTGACACTGATAAAAAACTTAATGTAATAAAGTTAATGCTTCTTTGGGTAGTATTTTATAGATTTCTGGATTATAGATTTATGGAATAATTCCATCATGACCTGGGGCTTTGTTTTGTTTTAAAGCATTAATCTGATATTTGATTTCTGACATTGAAATTGTTTTTTCTACGACATTTATTTGTTGTTCTGTTCATTTATTTTGAGTATATTTCTTAATGAAAGATCTTACAGATTCTTTTCAGTTTTGTCCTATTAACAGACAAACTTATGTAGTAAAAGTTCATATACAATTATCTATAGTTATAAGTGTTTAAGTTAACACAGGTACACCACAACCCATTTCCCTTCTCATCCCTTAATTGCATTTTCATAACCATACGCCCTCATTATAAGTATCCAGTAAGTTTGTTGACAATCAATAGACTGGTGCCTATTATTTATTATATTCTACCTTAAATAATTCACATAAGAGACTGTTAAGTAGTGTCAGATCAATAAAATGTAATCTGAAAATTCAGTTTGTAAACAGAGTTGATTAAAATATCTATCAGAATCTAACATGTTTAATACAGTCATTAAATAAAATGTATTTGATATATTATAATATATATTTCAAAGAGAAAACTGAGACTGTAATATTAATAATTACTCAAACATTAATGCATGTCCTAAGTGTCTAAAAATCAAACTCATGAATTATTATGTTCAGTACGTAGGTAGCCTATGAAATGAAACTAGTCCACATCAGTATTTAGGTTATATCAGTTCTTCAGTGAGCATTACAAATGCAATCTTGGGTTGTAACTACATTAGATTGAGTTTTAACTTCTAATGGCAAATCACAAGTTTATTCAGTCACTTTCCCAAGTCAGGATAACTTTTGTCATGTAATTCCTGCAAGCATTCAGTGATAGCAAATATACCAGTCATAGTTAAAACATATTTTTTATAACAAAATATTTAGCCTGGAGTATATGTCGCAATTTAAAGTGGACTGTTATGCTATTATACTATATACTCCATGCACATCACATAACAAAAGGCAGTAATAACTAGTTCTCTTTTATGGTGACAGAGGATTTGAAATACAAAATGACATAAATCTTATTGTTCAAGATGTGCTTTAGACTACTAATCCACCAGCAGTAACCTTATCATGACTAATAAGAAACAGCAGTCTCACTATAACTTAAAATTTAAATGAGGAGCTGAGTACTGTAACTGCAAATGCTGACTGCTGAAAATCAGAATATGATCTTCTACACTTCTGTCCTTTATGTGAAAAACTAAGAATTGAAATAAACAACAGATCTGTTATACTACAAATGTGTTCTATTCTTAAAAACAGAGAATACTAATTATTGCCTCCTTACTTTACAAACTCTGTCAGTACATGAACAATAGGAACATAACTGTCACTGCTTAATGTCTTCTTACCTTATTTGATGAAGAGGAGCTGTTTAAACAGTAACATTTCAGTACCGGTACTGTTAAATATACTTTTCCCACTGCAAGGTAATATTCAGGTCCCCATAAACAATAAGTCTGCTATGTTTTATAAGATTAAAAATTGATACAACATAACTCTTTCTCTTTTAAAGATAAGTGCTAAAGATGACATTACACTATTTGTGTTTAAATGTTCTATCATGTTCCTTCTCAACAAAGTCAAAGTTCATGCTTGTTTCAGACTCATGCTTGTTTCAGACTCTGCGATCATAACACCATCAATTCGAGGGAAGAAACATGAATTATTATGTAGGGAAAACGAAAAGGATGTTAAAACGCAGGATCTATGAGCATACTTTAGCTATAAAGAACAAAGATAGAAATAATGCTTTGGCTAGACATTCATTGGAATGTTTGGACTTCAAGAAATTCGAGTTCTTTGTCTTAGACCACGTAGAGAAAAGTTTGCTAAAGGGAGATTTGAATAATAAGCTAGAGCAGAAAGAGTCATTATGGCAGTTATGCCTAGGAGCAGACGAATCTCCTGGTCTCAATGAATCGATAAATATCAAATGTTTCCTATTATATAGATAATTTGGCACAATAGTTCATTCCGTTTCCTTTACATCAGGATGTCTGGGTGAGAGCGAGAGAGAGTATGTGCATTTGTGTGTGTGTGTGTGTTTTGTGTGTGTGTGTGAGTGTTTGTGTATGCAGGTACTCCTGTGCATTTTTATACAGATTCATACACACACATATATTCATGTGTACATATATGTGGTTATACGAGTGCACTTATTTATGTCAACATGATTGATATGTATATGTTTATACATGTCTCAGGTGCGTGTGTATATATTTTTCTTGTGATATGGATGCCCACACATTATACACTTTCATTCGTCTATTTTCAGTCATCAGTATCATTGTTTTCTTGGTTATTCCTTTATTCAGTTTATTTTTGTTCATCAGTTTGTGTATAGCGCACTCATAGTAGGCACATTTTGGTGTACTCTTGAGTGATTGCATATTATTTTTATCAGTTTCGCCATTTGTCTTAGGATCCACACTTCCTTGATTTGATAGGATATACATGATATGATTGTGTGTGAGTGTTTGTGTGAGTGAATGTTTTATTGTGGGAGATCTCTGGATGTTCTTGTTTATGTTTATAGGAGACACCAGTGGAGATCGTTCCACAGGATCACCATTAGACATAGCCATGTTTGTCAGTATCACTATTTTCTGCTATTATACTAATCATGGTTCATCATGCATCATGTAATATTAGTCTCAGTCGGAATGTATTATATTTTACATGGTTATACTTTTAATAACTGACAGTGTTCAAGTATGTTTTTATTTTAAAGATTTTGATATACTGTTATATTCTACTGATTTTTAGTTAGATTATACCAGTTTTATAATGAAGTACAAAAATTAGATACGACCAATGTGTTTGAATGTTTACATATTTTTAAAAATTATTATTATTGTAACATTGGATTTACATCATTTCCTGTTCATGAGTATAAAACCAGGATGTTGGGAGGCATCCTGGTTTTCTGAGGAAGTTCACGATAATAATAAAGTGAAAGAAAGTGCTAAAATTTATCTGGCTTTGTAGCTGCTTTCAATTTTCTTACAGTCGCTAATTTTTTGGTGCTATTGACTTTAGTTGATATCAAACAGTAACTAAAAATAGATGTCTGCCCATATTGTGCACATATGATGTATGTACCTCCC
>NC_056730.1:1055094171-1055296671 GCF_019279795.1 Protopterus annectens
ACAGGCAGTCATGAAACATGTAATGGTATGTTTGCCATTTTGTTCTGTGGAGTGCGATCTCAGAGTTGATAAATTTAAGTAGCAGGGGATGTGGGGGCACAGCCCCCCACATGGTGGGTGTAGGGGGGCTTGTCCCCCTGCTCATACTTGTTGGAAAGTAATATGGTCTGTCTTGTATTTGATTCACTGTATCCTTGTACTGGAATATAGTCAGTGTTTGTATCCTGTCTGTTTTCAGTCTTTTGAGATTCAGTCTTTTGAGTTTTCAGGATTTTGGGTGTCAGTCTTATGGGATTCGAGACTGTGAGATTTCAGTCTTCTTTTTTTTTTAAATATTTTTATTCATTTCCAAAAACAAGAAAACTTGAATGCAGGTTATTTATGACAATAAAGTATTTACAAATGATTTAAAAAGGTAGGCTAAAACCACTAAACAGATATCAAACATTAAAACCAAAATAAAGTATTTACAAGGGTGTCTATTGTTGACATATAATTGACTTTCTACACAAGTGTTTCCTGATTATAATCTGCTGCAGTCATTATTCTCCAGTATTTCAGTTACTTTTTGCCATGCTACGTATAATGATGTAGTTCTTTCAGTTCTTCCTTTAATAGTGTTTATTTCCAATTGCGATACTGCTGACACCATATTCATGAATTGCTTAAAAGTTGGAGAAGCTTTGGATTTCCAGTTTGATGTAATGTTCTTCCTTGCAATAGCTAGGAGAGTCCATAAGATTACATATTTTGTTCTTGGCACACAGTCGGGTACAGGTGCATTAAACAAAATAATAGATTTGGAAATCTGGAATTTATCATTGAATACCATTTGCATAAAATAATTTATTTTATCCCAATATGGTTTAATCAAATGGCATTTGTAGAACATATGTTGCCAGTCTGCTTTTATTGATAAATCACATCTCCAGCAGCCAATATTTTTCTTAAACATAAGTTCCATTTTATGAGGGGTTACATAAGATCTGTGTATGAATTGCCATGTAAAAAGTCTCCAATGTAATGAAAGTGATGTCTGCTTTGGAGATAGAAGAATTAGTTTTTTATCTCTGTCATTTGGCACATGTTCATTAACTGATCTATAATAATTCCATATTTTGTCATTATTATGCATTTTTAGTCTTTTGTTTGTTTTATAAATAGATGATAAGTATCCCTTTCCAGTAATGGGTTGATTTGTTAGTAATATTATATGTTCTATAAGGTTAGGAACATTTTGTCTTATTGATGGTTGCATTGTTCCTTGTTTGCTTAATATATACTGTCTTAATTCTTGTACATGTAACCACAAACTATCTTCCATATTTAATTTCTGTTTAATCTGGTCTATTGTCAGAGGTTTTCCAGAGTTTAGCAATTGATGCCAATATATTAATCCTTTTTCTTTAAGCATGTTGACTACTTCCATATTAAATGTTATTATATTACCTTGTGTGTACGCTACTGGATATAAAAGAAATGACCATGCTTTAATATCAGGATTGCTATTAATAAGATTTTGGAAAATTTTTAATGTATAAGTAATGTATTTGGAACTTATATTTTATTCTTATGTATCATCATATATTCCTTCATCAGCCATAGAAAATTGTTTGGTATGAAATCTGTATACTTATTTGCTACTACAAATCTTGATTTTAACCAGATTCTCTCATGAACTAGCTTCCATTTTGATGCATATTTTGTATTTAGCCATAATGATATTGTTTTAATAATGGATAAATGCAAATATATTTCTATGTCTGGTAAACCTATGCCACCTATATCCCAATCATCTAGATGATACTTCATAGCTATCCTTGATTTTTTGGATACCATAGGAATCTTACCATTAAATCATTTAATTGTTTTAGGTGCGATTTAGCTGGTGGCAAAGAACAAGCTTGTATGACATAAAGAATTTTTGGAAATATGATCATTTTAATTATATAAAGCCTACAGCTTCACCTCCTATAGAAACAGCTCCACACCATCACAAAAGCATTTCCACAATGCCGAGATAAAAAATGATGCTTTATTTGCAAAGAATTACAAAAGCCAATGCCACTACAGAGAAATGGTTAAGCGCTTTCACCCATATGATATGGGCTTCTTCAGAACACCATATCTATTCCAAAGACGCCTTATAAAAATTTTTTGGCGCCAAAATCTACTAGTTCAAACATTTCCGTTCTTATGCATTAGATTTTTAATATTATTTAAGGTCTCTTTATAATTTGTTTCAATTGTAGTACCTAGGTTGTTAGTTATTATAATTCCCAAGTATTTAATTATATTATCGGTAGAGATATATTTATAGTATTTTTTATTTAGATCTTTTTTTTTAGTATTTATAAGCAATACATTTGTTTTGTTCTCATTAAATTTAAGACTTGAAAAGTTTTGAAAGTTTTGAATTGAGTCCCATAATGCTTTTAAACTGCTATTATTATTTTTTAAGGTAATTAAAATATCATCAGCAAAAAGTTGAATTTTAAGCTCTAGGCTGTTGTCTAGTTGTATTCCTTCAATATTTTTATCCATACATATATTATTTGCTAAGGGTGCAATGACTAGTGCAAACAATAATGGAGAAAGAGGGCAGCATTGTTTTGTGCCCTTAGTTATTTTAATAGATTTAGACAGACAAGATCCCAGTTTTATATAAGCCAATGATTTTTCATATAATGATTTTATTAACAAAGTGAAGTTGTTTGAGAAGCCATATTCTTCTAAAACTAACCACAGATAATCCCAGTTCACTGAATCAAATGCGCTATTTATGTCTAAGCTAATAACATTCATTTTGTTTTTTGTGACATTTATATAATCAATTAAGGAAATAATTCTTTTAATGTTATCATAAGTGTTCCTATCTTTTATAAAACCTGTTTGATCCTCCTCTATCAAAAGTGGTAGTAATTGTTTTATTCGAGCAGCATGTATTGCCATAAATATTTTATAATCTATATTAAGAAGTGAAATGGGTCTGTATGATTAACATTCACTGGGATCTTTATTTTGTTTCAGAATTGATGATATTAATGTGTACTTCCAAGAAGGAGGAATGTCTTTACCATTTTTAACTGATGTAAAGACATTCAATAACAACAGCAAAGCCTCATTTGATAGTAATTTAAACATTTCTGGGGTTATATTATCTATACCTGGAGCTTTGTTTAATTTTAGCTTATTTACTTCAGCTTTAAGTTCTGTCATTGTTATTTGTTTATCTATTAGTTGTACCTGCTCCTCTAATAACCTAACTTTAACATTGTTTTTGAGAAAAGCTTTCAATGCTGAATGTGTTTCTGTTTTCTCATTTTGATTATTAAGTTTATGAAAAATAGCCTAAAAGCTTCTAGTATTCCTTCTAAATCAGATACTTTCTTTTTGGTTTCTATATTATGTATTTCCTTGATTTGATTTGTTTTAATAATCTTTTTAGTCCTATTTGCTATTCTTCGTTGTTTTAGGGTTCATTGAATAGTAACGTAGTTTAATTTTTTCTAAGTTGATCATTGTTTTGTGGTGTAGCGTCTTCTAGTTCTTTTATTAAGTTGGTGTTTCCATTTTGAATATCAAGCTTTAAATTATCTACTTTTGACTGTAATTCCATTAATTCCTTATTCCACTGTTTTTGTTTATTTTTATACCATCCCACCGCTCTTCCATATAGGTATGCTTTCAATGCATCCCATATATATATTTCAGATACATCTTTTGTAAGATTGATGTCTAGGAATGTTTGTGTCTCTTTAATATAAAATTCCTTAAAATCTTTGAGATTTGTTATGTAAGATGGTATTCTTGTTACTGAGATCCTTCTCTTGAAACATAAGTCTATCTCAAACGTTATGGTGTTATGGTTCGAAAATGGACATGAAATTGTCTTGACTTTATTTAATTTAGAGGTTAAATCCTTTGTTATGTACACTCTGTCTATTCTAGAGTATGTATTATGTCTATGGGAAAAATGTGTAAAGAATAGTGAATCTGGGATAGCATACTCATTTATGTCAACTATATTAAAAGTTTCAACAAACTCAGATAACAACTTTGTTAAAGGTGATCTCTTACGTGTAGTTTTAGTATTTGTGTCAGTTTCTTTTATAATGCAATTGAAATCTCCAGCTATGATTAAATTGCCTTTGGTATATTGTACAATGTCTTCTAAGTGTTGTTTGGCCACTCTAACACCTAGTCCTGGTATCCAATAAATTTTCACTAATGTATATATTATTTCATTGATAGATATTGTCACTAGACAAAACATTCCTGAGTTGTCATGGAACGTGTTTATGATTTTAGGCATTAAAGTAGTGTTTTTCCACATAATTGCTACTCCCCTTCGCTTATGATTATAGGTGGAACTTACTAGTATTGTATAATTTTTATTGTTTATTTTATTTATGTCTTCCTGTGTAAGGTGTGTTTCCTGTAAAAATACTAGTTGCGCTTCACATAGCTTTAAATATCTATAAAGACTTCCCCATTTGCAGCTATTATTTAAACCATTTACATTAAGATATATACATTTTGCAATTGGATTTATTTTAGCTTTGCTTTTATCCATATTCATATACTCATAACAATGTGTAGATGTGTGTACATGAAGAGAATGACTTGTTCTTTCTTCTTCCAACAGTATTACAATAGATTATAAACACCCAATAAAAGTAAATTACAAGATCATAACTGAGAACAATATAAGATAAACAACCACCAAACCCCTCCATGAGAAAAACATCTCATCCTTGAATGATCTAATCATTCAAGCGATCTCTCTAAGTCTGCATTTCAGCATCCTCCTCTGGCCCCGCCATATGGTAGTTTTATAATGAAAAGTATCTTATATATCTTTTAAGTATACATGTATCTGTCTTTACAGATTACTTAAATACAGTATTTATCTATTTTTAATATTTTATAAAACACTAAGGCAACACAACTATACATAGATTTAATACTTAACTATTTGGTTTTGTTTAAATTGTAAAGGAAAATCTTTTATTTTAATATATCTTTTGTGTAGCAATAATGGTTATGCATCTTAAAATTAATATGCTTGCTGTCTATCTCCCTTATAGTGTGAGGGGCATTCATAGGTATCAAATTTATTGTAATGGTCTACCTATACATATATATGCATATATATACACATATATACATATACATATACATACATACACATACACACACACATATATATATATATATATATATATATATATATATATATATATATATATATATACACACATACATACATACACACATATATGCATACATACATAAAAAAAATGTTAAGCATTATATGCATCAGTTAACCATGCCACAAGTTGATTAAATCAGAAAGTATCCATAACAATGAATATAACGTTACATTTGTATTGTCATTTATCAGTAATCTTATAGTTTTCTTTTAATTCAAAAAGTCATATTTTAGTGGAATGAATGCTACTAATTTGTTTTTGGCATTGGTATTATATAGTTTAAGACTATATTTCTTAGCAATTCCTATATATTTATTAGTGCCACTGGCATATTTCATCGCTAGTGTACCACATATGTCATATGTTAAATAGCAACTCATACTCCTTATGATATTGCAGGATTTATCTGCAGCATTATAACTGTAAGGTTGGAAAATATGAGAAGCAAAGTAGGCTTTAAATATGTTATAACACAATTGTTTGGTACTTATTACTGTCAACTCATCTACATACACAGGAAAAGATAACTTTATATGACCATCAACCATTTTCCTTAATTTTTCTCTTCATCCTTCTATTCTCCATTTTTAATAAATATTTGTTTCTATTGTGGCTTCTTTGAATTTAGTGAGGGTACTCCATATCATATTACAGATAATATACAACGTTCAAACAGAGAACATGCCCAATATAGAGACATATTCTCAATTCAAGTGGTCCACACCATATATTTACAACACTGCAGTCAGAAATATACTAATGAATATGCAATAACTAGCAGCTTTGCAGCATGTGTGTGTCTCTAACAAGTACATACCTATAGGATATTAAAAAGAATAGATAGCACGCTCTTGTTTCATAATTAACAAATGCACACAGCCTGGTATTTACTTTCACAGACAGAAATTAGACCTGTTACTTATATGCATATCAGGTACCAACAGCAATATGTTAGTAAATGCCTATGCTATTCAAATCATATTTTAATGCTGATTGATATGAGATGTAGCTGACAATGGCTTTAGCGGTTGTGATGTTATATAATATATATTCAGTATTATAAGTAAAAGTATGTTGCATGTCTATTTGCAATCTAAGGTTCAAGGCTGAACAATTTAGACATACAAGACAATCTCTTTAGCCTTGATTATATAATGGGAGTTACTGTGTCTCTACACAACCATTAATTTTCAGTGAGGATGTTCAATATTAATATAACTTGCCTTTAATAAAAGCATACTTATAATTCTTTGCTATATATATATATATATATATATATATATATATATATATATATATAACAATATCATAAGCAAGACTGAGATTTTTTCTTGCTCATTACTGCTTAATGATTGTGCTACTTTGAACAATTTAATATTTACAGAGTATGTTGATAATTAAATAGCAACTCCTTTTTACCCTTAAAATGCCTAATAACACATAGCTACATTCATGAACCTTAATTGACTTACTATCCTTAAGGTTGAGTACACTAGCTGCAGTGTGTTTACAAATATGTTATATAGTTCCAGTCAAGGACTTAAATATATTACATTTTTATAAAATTAAGTTAAATTATAGTAATTTACGTGGGTGATCTTATCAGAAAAGATTATAGTAAAGTCTGTATGTGTTAACTATTCATACAGTTTCTTCCAAGTGATATACTTCTTTTTAAGCTTTGTGTGCTGTTTATGTGTACAATTCAAAATGAATAACAAATATTACAATATAATAAAATGTCATGTATGTGTTGATACCTTCTAAATTCATTAGGTACTTCAGTGTACTTTTAATATTTGTTAAAACTGTAAAAGCACTTTGCCATCTCATAAATAGTGTGCTGGTTACTTTAAGTAGCTTAGGAGCTGACACCACACCCATACTGTCTTGTTTTAGTGCTGACATCACTCATGACTGTTTACTTTCATTTTGTGCTGTTAGAAGGTTTAACACACTGTAATGGATTCTAACTGAAGAACCTTCATTCAGGGGTGGTAAAATAAGAGTTCCCAGCTCATGACCATGGCGGAAGACAAAAACAAAGTAAGTGAAGTTTTTAGGGCTTTTTTTAAACTGAACACCAGCTCATTAAACTTCTATTAGTTTTCTTAACATTAAGGGCAGATATACAAGCCAAACAGTTGTTTGTTAGTCAAAAAGGCACTTTTAGCATCAAAGAATAGATAATTACTTTTCAAGGCACTTTTTGACAGTTATTACTATCAGTTTTTATATATTATTATGTGTATTAAATACATCAGTTTAGATATTTCATGCAGCTTAGTATAAATAATATAAAAAAGAATCATGCTTATTTAAACACACCACATTAATATGTCAGTGTAAATACATCATATTCTATACTAGCAGTAAAAGGCAGGTAATTTATAAATGAACTATCTAAACATCATTTAGAGTTAGAAAAATCATGACTGTAAGTATTTACACTGTAATAGAGAAAGATATGTTACCTTGCTTTCTTTTAGGGTTGTTTCCTTTAGTTATAAAATGTCCTGCTTATCTTGTATTTATATTGTTTCAAAGACTGACACATGTGTAAAGCATGAATGCTTTCAAAGAACTTTTTTGCCTTACAGAGCAAATAGAAGACAATAATGTTTGTGTTTTTCATATGTCTTTTATCGTTTCTTCTTCTTCTTGTCAGCAGTGCTCCATTCATTTTTTTCTAATTGACGCTTAACCCCAAATTGAGAGAAATCCATTTCTTCCACATTATCCAAGGTTTTATTAGCTGAAAGATAAGAAACTGTTGCTTGCAGAGTGTCAAAAGTTTTAGGACCTTCAGTAAAAAATATTTTTATTCTTGCAGGGAAAAGCAGGTGGACTTTAAGTTGTCTTTTTTTCAATTCCTTTATCAGGGGGAGACATTCTTTTCTTGCAGTTATAACTCCAGCAGAATAATCATTATCAAATCTGATTATGTTGTGTTTGTATTTAACTGGAGAAGTTGACCATGCTGTTTTTAAAATAAGTTCCTTGTCCTGTGATGAAAAAAACTTTACTATTATTGATCTCGGGTGATTTTTTGATTTGATGGTTGATGAAGCAGCTCTTAAGGATCTGTAGGCTCTTTCAATTCCATAAAAAAGAGCTTCAGGCAATTTTAAAACTTCTGGTAACCAGGTAGTAAGGAAAGTCACCATGTTATCTCCCTCTGTTTTCTCTGGTAGCCCATAGATACGAAGGTTATTTCGTCTGGACCTGTTCTCTAGATCCTCTATTTTATTTTGTAATGAAGCATTTTGTTGTGATAAAAAATGTAGCTGAAGATCTTGTTCTGAGAGTCTGCCCTCAGTATCATTTAAGGATCTCTCTATGTCAGCTATTTGAGACTTCTGTTGCATCATTATTTCTTGTAGTTGCTTTATTTGTTTTGTAGATCTCTCCTCAAAAGTGTCCAGTTTGGTATTAATTTTGTCAAATTTCACTGACAAGTCTTGTATAGCATTTAATAAAGACTGTATCTCCTTTTTCATCATCTGGTCCTGTGTGGTATGCTTAGAAAAGCTCATTTTCAGTAGATTCAGATACCTTCCTTCTTGTTTTTGACAGGAAAAATAATGTTTAAAGCCAAATTTTTTGCACTGTAGACTTCTAGTGATATTAGTAGAAGTAATTCAACAAAATAGGTTTGTCTACAATATCTAGTTTTTAAAAATTCCTGTCAGAAATATCTTTTGAGTGCAGAGCTGAGAAAAGATGCTGCCAACCAGTCTACATCCTAGCCACGCCCCCCAGATTTCAGTCTTCTGAAGTGAATCTATATATATATATATATATATATATATATATATATATATATATATATATATATACAGAGAGAGAGAGAGACACGCATATATATTATCTAGAGAGAGGGAGAGAGGCAAACAGAAAGATAACTTCTTCACTGATAGCTCACTATTGTGAAAGCATATGGATAAAAGGCCTTCCTGGATGTCTTATAAGCCAGCAAAGATCATAATCTAATGTTCTGAGAAAGATTATTTTTAGCTTTCATTAAGTTAATTATTATTAAGTTTTTATATCAGTGAGTATTTTGGATATGAATACATTCCTTATGCATACTTGTGTAAGCTGTTCCATCCTTTTGGTGCCAAAGATAAATTCAGATACAAACACATGCACAAAATCAGAAATCCAGCAAACCTTGAACCCCTACTTAAAAGATACTTAAAAGATACCTTTTGAATTGAGCATGAGCCCATGTACTTACTACAGTTCAGTAGCTAACAGTATTCATTGTTTATACTGGAATATCATTACATATTACAAAACACACTATAAATCAGAGGGTAAATAATGTCACTGAATACTAACAGTGATGAAATAACCATGACACAAATAATCATAGTATAGTATTATGTCAAAGGTGTGCCTTCCTACCCAACAGAAAATCTGATATAGGCATCAGTTATCTGATTTCCACTCTTACTAATGTGTCCAAAATACAGGATATTTTCAGGGGAAAAAGATCAGAGATGAAGATGAAGTTATGCCTATTGTCTTGACTGTCATGGTTCATATGTCCATAGGAGATGACTAGGCTAATGTCTGAATAGGGTTTACAAGCCTAGCTAATATAATCCAATTTTACCTAGTATATGGCTTCTAAGGACAGGAGGATGGCATGGATTTGTATATATTCCTTGTGTATTTAGATTTTTACAGATTACCCCTATTCATAAGGGGCTTAGGCACCACCCCAGGTATGCATTTATGATTCCCCATTCATCGGTCCAGATTGGCCATGAAGACAGCCAGGGAAGGTCTCTGTTCAACATGAATAGGAAGCCTATTCCAAAACAGGGGCAATGTTTGAGACACAAATCTGTCTCTCCAGCATGTTCTATTTGACTCACTAACTTAGTTTAGATCCCTAGAACAGGAGACCCTCATACTGTTTGCCTTGAGGATATATAGCAGCTCCATCAAGGCTGGATTTGTGAGTGCCTTGTAGGTCAGTCATAGGTCACCTTTTAATAGTCGATAGGAGACAGAGTAAAAGGTTTCAGGTCTATCTCCTTTGGACACGTTAGTACCCAGTATTTTCTTAATGAGTAACCTCTGAGGTCACTTCAGCTGTTGTAACTGCCAGGTCAAGTACATTTCAAATAGAGCATTGTACTCAGTTATTGGTCTAATGAGGGCTGTGTACAAAATGACTATAATTTATCTGAATCTGGATGCCATGCCTTTACTTAAAAGTTGTGCCACATAGTAGACTTCCTAATCACTGTGGACATGATATACAAAGTTCAGGCTAGTTTCTATCTGTGTACCTAGATCCCTCACCACTGAGTCTATCATTATGGATGTGTTGTTAATTTTGTAGTTTGTAGGGGTAATGGATTTCCCAAATGGTACGATAATGCATTTCTTCACATTTAGTTTCAGGATGCTGTTCTGACACCAAACATTTGCCTAATTTAGACCCCCAGAAGGATATATCTGTTACTGGGAGATTCAGTGATTGGCTCCAGCTTGCAGTTGTCTGCAAACTTTGTCATCCAGAGGCCTTCCACATCAGCCTGTGCATCCATGATGTATATTCTAAACAGGATTGGTCCCAGCTCTGAACCCAGTGGCACACCACTAATAACTGGACTCTTGCTGGAACTGGAATCATCCACTTTAACCATATGTGTCCTGTCATTGAGCCAACTGGATAACCATCTGGTGACATAGAGATTTACACCTAGTTTTGTGAGTTTATTTATAATACCTGAGTGGGGAATTGTGTCAAATGGTTTGTCCAGGTCAGGGTAGGTGGTGTGTACTGTTTTGTCCTCATTCATGGCCTTAGTGACTTTCTCAAAGATGTTCATAGATTCATAGGTCCATAGGTAGGTACTAGGCTATTGGCCCAATGGCCTACGTAAGCCTAGCCAGCAAGGTTCCCTGGCTTATGCCACCCAAGAAAGTTAATTTCCTGTGCCCCTGTCAAGCAGAGCCACAGAAGTGATCCCGAGGGTGCATTTCCTTTCTCCCATCCACTCATCAACATTTTTCTTGAAGAGTGCTAATGAGGAACTTTGCATGACATAGATGGGTAGCTTGTTTCAGAGTATAGGAAGTCTCTGAGACAGGAATCTAGCCCTCCAGCATATCCTGTTTATTGTGGTGACAAGGTTTAGGTACCTAGAGTGTGTAGCTCTGAGAGATTGGGATTTCTTTAGGTGTAGCATGTCCAACAGCTCTGGGTTTAACATAGTTTTACATGTTAGGCAGAGATCTCCTTGGAGTAGGCGATATGCTACAGAGTAAAGTTGGAGATTTTTGAGGCAGTCAGTATAGGGCATATGTTTGAGGCCAGTAATCCTCTTTGTGAGGTACTTCTGTGGCCTTTCTAGCTGCTGCAGATGTCTTGTGTGGTACATTTCAAAAGGGGAGTTGTACTCTATAATGGGTCTAACACGTGCCGAGTAGAGGGAAACAATGACCTCTTTTTTCCTGGATGAGAACCCTTTTGTGATGCGGTGTGCCACATAGAAGGATTTCTTGACTACTGTGGTGATGTGATTATCAAAGGAGAGACTACTGTCCACCTGAGTCCCAAGGTCTCTTATCACACATTCGGCATTAAGTAGACTGTCGTTTATGTGGTAGTTCATGGGTACAGAGTTTTTACCAAAGGGGATGACAATGCACTATTTGGCATTGAGCTTGAGGCTATGCCTCTGACACCAGGCATCTGTCTCAGTGAGGCCCTTCTGTAGGATGTCCACATCATTTGGGGACTCGACAATGGCTCCTAGTTTGCAGTCATCTGTGAACTTCGTTAGCCAAAGGCCTTCTGTGTTAGCCTGCACTTCAGAGAAGTAGATACCAAACAGGAGAGGTCCCAGGACTGAACCCTGTGGTACTCCCCTTGTCACTGGTTTGAAGTCAGATTTGGAATATGAAACTTTTACAGTGTGGGTTCTGTCAGTGAGGTAGTTGGAAACCCATCTTGTGATGTGAGGATTTATACCTAGTTTAGTGAGTTTAGCTATTATTCCAGAATGGGGGATGGTGCAGAAAGCCTTGGCAAGTTCAAGATAGGTTGTGTGAACCACCTTATCCTCATATACGGCTTTGGTGACTGCCTCAAAGAAGTCGATCAGGTTCAGGAGGCATGATCTGCCTTTCACAAACCTGAACTGGGTGGGGTCCAGAGTTTGGAGGTTACCAATGTCTTTATGAGTTCCATGATGATACGTTCCATAGCCTTGCAGACCAGGCTCGTCAGGCGAATAGGGTGATAGTTCCCAGGATAAGTGGTGGCTTCCCCTTTGTGGAGTGGGATAACTGTTGTTGTGCACCATTCAGTGGACACAAAGCCTAATGTTAGACTATGATTGAACATGTTGGTTGGGTGGGGAGCCAGTTCATTCTGAAGTTTGTGTAAAACACAGCCTGGGATGTTGTCCTGTCCCATGGTTGCTGTGTTTTTGGTTTTAGAGAGTGCAGCTTTTACCTGCATAGATGTGATTACAGGGACTCTGCATTGTTCCTGTATAGATATGGGCCCTTTAGGGGGTGAGAGGGGGGTAAAGTTAACAGTGAACCTATCTGCCAGGATGTTGGCAATATCCATTGGTTCTGTAATTTTCGTGCCATTGTGCTGTAAAACCAGAGCAGATCTGGGTGTTGCCATTGGGATTCTTGCTACATTGCCTCAAGATGCCCAGATTCATCTGATAGACAGGAAAGAACACTAGGAGCTGACCCTTGGACATGCCTGAATAAAAAACTACTTTCCTCTAGACGAGTGAGGAAAGTGACTATAAGAGCTGTTTTTCCCTAAGCAAGTGAGGAAAGTAAGTACAAAAACTGTTTTCCTCTGGGTAAAGAGGAAGGTTGAGTGCTGTAGTAATTTGTATATTACTTAGTGCTAACAAGTTCTGAGCAAGTGCTGAGCACGAATAAGCAAATTCAAGTGCTAAAACTAAGAATCTGTACCTGGATCTTGTGGTAGCTAGGCTACCTAGTGCTTACCACTCCCAGCGATAAGCTAGAATGCTTCCATGCAACACAGAAAGGCTTAGTGGGCTCAGAAACTTACAAACAGTCCTGAATACAACAAATTTGTATCTGAACTAGACTTGTTACAGGAAAGGTAGGAAACAAGCACAAATGTGGGCTTTTAAACCAGAAAGTTGAAAGAGATGGAAAAACTGCCCAAACAGCCAATAATCTACAATTTCTGAGCCAGAAACCAGTCTTGTGGTAGATAGGCTACCTAGTGCTTACCACTCCTACTGATAAGCTAGAACACTTCCCTCCAACACAGAAAGGTTTGGGGGGCTCAGAAGCTTACAAACAATCCTGGATACAGCAAATCTGTATCTGGACTAGACTAGTTACAGGAAAGATGGGAAACAAGTGCAAATCCAGGCTTTTAAACCAGTAAGCTGAAAGAGATGTAAAAACTGCCAAACAGCCAATAAACTACAATTTCGAGGCTAGAAACCACTCTTGTGGTAGATAGGCTACCTAGTGCTTACCACTCCCACAGATAAGCTAGAAGGCTTCCCTCCAACACAGAAAGGCTTGTGGGGCTCAGAAGCTTATAAACAGTCCTGAATACAGCAAATGTGTATCTGGACTAGACTAGTTACAAGAAAGGTGGGAAACAAGTGCAAATGTGGGCTTGTAATCCAGAAAGTTGAAAGATATGGAAAAACTGCCAAACAGCCAATAAACTACAATTTCTGGGCCAGAAACCAGTCTTGTGGTAGATAGGCTACCTAGTGTTTACTCCTGCCATTGATAAGTTAGAAGGCTTTCCTCCAACACAGAAAGGCTTTGGGGGCTCAGAAGCTTACAAACAGTCCCAGATACAGCAATTTTTTATCTGGACTAGACTAGCTACAGGAAAGGTGGAAAACAAGCATAAACATGAGCTTGTAATCCAGAAAGTTGAAAGAGATGGAAAAACTGCCAAGCGGCCAACAAACTACAATTTCTGGGCCAGAAACCACTCTTGTGGTAGATAGGCTACCTAGTGCTTACCACTCCCACAGATAAGCTAGAAGGCTTCCCTCCAACACAGAAAGGCTTTGGGGGCTCAGAAGCTTATAAACAGTCCTGGATATAGCAAATTTTTATCTGGACTAGACTAACTACAGGAAAGGTGGAAAACAAGCATAAACATGAGCTTGTAATCCAGAAAGTTGAAAGAGATGGAAAAACTGCCAAGCGGCCAACAAACTACAATTTCTGGGCCAGAAACCACTCTTGTGGTAGATAGGCTACCTAGTGCTTACCACTCCCATAGATAAGCTAGAAGGCTTCCCTCCAACACAGAAAGGCTTTGGGGGCTCAGAAGCTTATAAACAGTCCTGGATATAGCAAATTTTTATCTGTACTAGACTAACTACAGGAAAGGTGGAAAATAAGCACAAACACAAGCTTGTAATCCAGAAAGTTGAAAGAGATGGAAAAACTGCCAAACAGCCAATAAACTACAATTTCTGGGCCAAAAACCACTTTTGTGGTAGATAGGCTACCTAGTGCGTACCACTCCCACAGATAAGCTAGAAGGCTTCCCTCCAACACAGAAAGGCTTGTGGGGCTCAGAAGTTTATAAACAGTCCTGGATACAGTAAATGTGTATCTGGACTAGACTAGTTACAGGAAAGGTGGGAAACAAGAGCAAACGCGGGCTTGTAATCCAGAAAGTTGAAAGATATGGAAAAACTGCCAAACAGCCAATAAACTACAATTTCTGGGCCAGAAACCAGTCTTGTAGTAGATAAGCTACCTAGTGTTTACTCCTCCCATTGATAAGCTAGAAAGTTTTCCTCCAACACAGAAAGGCTTTTGAGGCTCAGAAGCTTACAGACAGTCCCGGATACAGCAATTTTTTATCTGGACTAGACTAGCTACAGGAAAGGTAGAAAACAAGCACAAACATGAGCTTGTAATCCAGAAAGTTGCAAGAGATGGAAAAACTGTCCAAATGGCCAATAAACTACAATTTCTGGGCTAGAAACCACTCTTGTTGTAGATAGGCTACCTAGTGCTTACCACTCCCACTGATAAGCTAGAAGGCTTCCTTCCAACACAGAAAGGCTTTGGGGGCTCAGAAGCTTACAAACAGTCCTGGTTACAGCAAATCTGTAGCTGGACTAAACTAGTTACAGGAAAGGCAGGAAACAAGCTTAGAATTTTTTTTTAGAAAGTGGAAATGGAGAAAGGAGAAACAGAAGATAATTCAAAATTAAGGACCTAAGTGGCTTGCCCTTCACAAATGTTCTTTTTGTTTTAGGTAGAATGAGCTAGTGACGCTAGAATGGAATAGAGGTGGGATAGAGTTGAACAGATGGGACTGGTAGGCGTGTCTGAAGTCAAAATATGATCTCACTGTAGTTGGTTGAGTGATCAAATGAGATAGACCCAAGAGGAGTATTCAAACACAAATTTACAGGAGGGGCAGGCAATTCCAAAGCCAACAAGATGAATACCATAACAAGAATAGGAAGGGCAGGCGGGAAACTAACTGCAGAGACAGAGAGAGACCACAGTATTATATGAAACAATTAAATAGAAAAATAAATAACTACAGAGAGACACAGACCAATGAAACAATTAAATATACAGATAGAATAAAATGCAGTACAATATTTAACACTGCAAGTTTGTACTTAACTTAGCTAGTAATGCAGTTGATTGCAGGTATGTAGCAGAAGCCAAACTACTCAGATATTAAGCAGTAATAAATTCAAAGATATGTGAATAACACATATAAATACAGAGAAACCCTCTAGGCCAAGAGTTTAACATGGAACATCAATGAAGTGAAACACAATAGCCCCCACTAACTGCAGAGATAGAGAGAGACCACAGTATTCTATGAAACGATTAAATAGAAAAATAAATAACTACAGAGAGACACAGACCAATGAAATAATTAAATACTCAGAAAAATAAAATAAAATGCAGTATAATCTTTAACACTGCAAGTTTGTACTTAACTCAGCTAGTAATGCAGTTAATTGTAGGTATGTAGCAGAAGTCAAACAATTCAGATATTGAGCAGTAATAAATTCAAAGATATGTGACTAACACTTATAAATACAGAGGAGCCCTCTAGGCTAAAAGTTTAACACTGAATATCAATGAAGTAAAACACAATAGCCCCCATTAACTGCAGAGACAGAGAGATACCACAGTATTCTATGAAACAATTAAATAGAAAAATAAATAACTACAGTCCACCAGATTTAGTAGACATGACCTGCTCTTGACAAAGATGAATTGTGCCAGGTCCAGTGTTTGGAGGTTTCCAATGTCTCTGTTTATCAGGTCCATGATTATTCTTTCTATGGCCTTACAAATAAGACTAGTCAACTTATGGGCCTATAAAGTCCCAGGTAAGTTGACAGCCCTCCCTTATGCAGAGGGATGACCGTAGATATTTTCCACTCTATCAGAACTAAGCTGGTCCAGAGGCCGTGGCTAAGTAGAGAATCTGTTAGGCCTGATAGGTCCTGATTTAAGCTATTTAAGAGGCAACCTGGTATATAATTGAACCCCACTGAAGCCATCTTATAGCTTTAAAGAATACCATGGCTACCTGTTCTCTGGTGATAATTGAGGAGTGGTGGAGGGTATTTTTGGGGGGAAGAACCAGGGATGATAGGGAAGTAAAATTTGCACTGAATTTATGACCAATCAGATTTGCTATATTTCCTGGCTGAGTGTAAGAGATACCATGTATAACTAATTCTGCACATTTTTAGGTGTTGTCATTAAGACTGCGGACATAACTGAAAAATGAGTTCTGGTTATCCTTAGCTTTGGAAGCTACATTTACCTCAACATCTACTTTCTGGGACTTTACTAGTCCTCTGATTCACTTGTTTGTACTAAATAGGGACTTATTGCTCTGTTGTGCTCATTCACTCTTACTTCTGAAAAGGATTTTCTTTCTTTTGTTGCGCAACCTATTAAGACCAGGGGTCCACCAGGGTGGCTTATTTTTGTGGTTTGACCTTGGGCTTATTTCATTTTGGTGCTGCCATTTCTATGTATTTGTTTGTGTGGCCACACATGGCTTTTGTTATACTCCTTTTCATAAGTTTCTTATACTCCTTTTCATAAGTTTCTGTATTTTCTGGATTTAGGGGAGCTTGGAATTTAGCTATGCCTTCACTTAATAGGAGGTAGTTTGTCTTAGAAAAGTTCTTAAAGTTTTTAGGGTTTGTAGGAGAATCTAGTTTTACTTTAATTTCCAGGAAGATCACATTGTGATCTGATCATACCAGTGAAAACATCACACATGGTGGTGTAGCACTCTCCTATATTTGTGAGTACCAGATCTAGGAGAGTTGTTCCCCTAGTGGCAGTTCAGACCAGCTACTTCAAGGTATTTGAATTCATAAAAGTTGAGAAGCCTTTGGGCCTGAATGTTAGTGGTTGTGTATGCCATGCCTCCCAGTTAATAGAGGGGCAGTTACAATCACCCATGAGTATGATACTAGGCTGTATGGTGAGTGATTCAAGTAATGGTAGGTATAATGTGTGGGCTTCCTGGTTCATGAAGTGGGATCTGTAGCTAGCAAGAGTATGGTAATGGATTTTTCCCATAGCTGATTGGACATGGAGTAGCTCAGGCATATCAAATTTGTGATCAGCCTTCAGGTGAGCTTATCCTTTATGTAGATAGATGCACCTCTGCCTTTTACTCTTTCACATTCAGTGGGTGAATGAACGTATGATAGGTGTTATAGCCATACACTGACAGAGTTTTTCCAAGGCTTTAAACCATGTTTCTGCAACTGTAAAGATTTCAGCATTCTCCAGAGTGAGGAGAGCTTCTAGAGGGTTCAGTTTCTTGTTAAGACTCCTAGCATTGAGCAGTACCACCTTTAGCTTTCCTTGGGTATCTTTTGTTATATTGGAAGTTTGTCTATTTAGCAATGTCTAAAAAAGGCAATACGGGGTGGTTAATGTTTTTGCCAATATCTGAAAGCCTAGAGGTGACAGGTTGAGACTATTCCTGGCAAAGCAGCTTGACCTGTCAAACATGTCCTCCCAGGCTGACAAATATTGATCCATTTGGAATGATATCAGTAGCTAAGCCAATTGTTAAAGTCAATCATTTCCCTTCATATTGTGGCATCATCCTTGGAGATGGTAGAATTCTGTTCAATGTTAGGCTTATACCTGCCTGTGACACATAGTCTGAGAGTTCAATTATGTCTGTCTTCACATACTTCCAAGGAAGTATATCTCAGGTCATTTACACCCACATGGACTATGACTGACTCATACTGGTACTTAGGAGTAAGTGACCTGAGCGCTTGAGTGATCTGCCAGATCTTGGCCCCTGACAGGTAACTAAATGTAACCTTCTCTTTATCCAACCATGTAAGGGGGACATCAGTATGTCTTACAACACAGTCACCTATGGCCAGAATGTTAGGTTGTGAAATGTTTTGCCTTATGGCCTTGGTAGTAGAATAACCATGACACAAATAATCATAGCATAGATAGGATTATGACAAAGGTGTGCCTTCCTACACAACAAGAACTCTGATGTAAACAGTGATCTGCAGTGCAGTAAAACATCTTGCTTATTCATACATAATATATAATGAAACAAAGTAAAATAATGTCACTATTTCTGTACAGATCATGTTGTCCTGTATTTGTAGTTAAAAATAGTTCAATATTTTAAATTAAAAAATGATAATGCAAAAACACTTTACGAAACATATAGACTCAGCTTTGAAGCTAATGGCAACTCAGAATTACTTTAGTTTTGGGTTTCATTCTACAAATACTAATGTATATGGTGATTAGAAAGACACTGTTTTGATTAACATGAGGATATGTACAGTGAGCAACGAGTTACCTACATTTAAGGTTTTGGAAGTGTGAATCATACAATCTTCTGCATAAAAAAAGATCTTCTCTGGAAGACAGACAGAAAAGTGAAACATGAAACTTGAAGTATTATTAACAAATAGAGCAGAAGAAATCTAGGATTAATGCATTTAACAATGTCTAGAGGGAGAAAAAATGAAGATATGTGGGACGTGTATAAATGTATGAAAATCCCAACAAATAGTTCTGGAAATGGTTGCAGTGATAAAATTAAAAGGAACATTTTTATCATGTATTCATAAGCTTGATATTTTCAGTCTATTTTTACTATTGCATGACTCTAATACAAGTCACATAACAAGATGATATTTTGGGGTCAACTCTATAAATAGATATCTGTGCCTGGTGAGCATACCTAGTCAATAAACATTTAAACAAACAAACTCATAAATTGTATGTGATAAAGTGTCAGGACACAAAATTAGACAGATATGAATGAGACAACAAATAGAAAATGCATAATTCAAAGAGCAAACAGCATTGGAATCAGAGAAACAATAGATTCTGTGAATGTGATCAGACACGTTACTCTAATGACATGTGGTGGAAAGGGAGAATGCATTCTGTCAAATAATGTCTCTTGGGGTAAAACAAATAATTCTACCCAAATACAGCTCATTATACAATGGATTGCATTAGTTAGCCAATTAGTTGACTAATACTGTGGTAATATTTCCACTAACCTTTTTGGAATGAGACCCAAGTACAGCAATTGATTTTCAATGATACTGCAAACTATTGAAGAAATATTAGGACTCATATCTAGTTCAATCAAAAACCTCCCTCCAGCCCCTCCACCCCCAAGAAACAAAATCAGGCAGAAAATAAAAGGTTTACATAAGGATTGTGGCCCATTGCAGGCAACATCCAAATCTTTTGATATAACAGCATTAGGGGATGAGCCAACCTTGAGGAAAGGGATAAATATTGATCCCATGGAAAGTTTTAAAAACGTGACTTTATATAGTCAGTGCAAAAGCAAAATACAAACAAAGTAAAAAAAAAAAATCACACAAGAAAAACTAATGAATACCCACAAAGAGATATTTACTTCATAAAACAAAAATAACATTTTGCATGCTGTTAACAATACCTTACCCACAGTTAATCAAAGTAATACATGAGTTGATACAGAAAAAAATGATAAAGGTTTCTCAGCATCTCTAACATCGACTCATGTTTACGGTTAAAAGAAAAAAAACATTATTTAACAAAAATAAATCAGTTTACTCTCTGGGAAAATGACAAAATAAAAGTTCACTTGGTGAGGAAAAGAACTATCATATTCACCTTTTGAAAAAGGTATTCTTCCATGATGCCTCTTTCTTCAGACTTCCCATATCTCATATTTTTTTTTTCTCAGTAAGGCTCTTATGGTCTAATTCCAGGACTAATAAGCAAATATCTACAAACCACACCCCAGCATTCCTCTCAATATCTTAGAGCAAGAAATCCAGACATAGCCATAAATGAAAGTGGGAAAAAGGCCCAGAAATAGGACAATTTTTAAATATTGTTCTTACAAACTTAAAAAGTTGATAGGACATGTCGTACATTAACGTGGATTTTCTGAAGGGTATGAACTCTGAAACTCAAATGTCTGTCATCATTTTATTACTTCAGTCTTTAATGATTTGCCATCAATTTTCCAGAAAACCACAATTTTATTAAAAACAGACCAAAAATATGAGGCAAAAAATCTGGCCATTCTGTGAAAATCTGTACAGTTGAAAGGTATGCACCCCAGCCATTATCTATTGCTTAACTGGTTTCTATTGCATGATCTTCAAAGACTACAATATAAACAATTTGCACATACTTAGATTTATAAAGCTGGCAAATGAAAATAAAATAAGACAGAAACAAATTTAAAACTACTTCATTGCATGGAAATAAACAGGGAAGATTTTTCATTCATTACGATTCATCTGTCTGTAAAGACTCAAGATGCACCAGAAATGTTATCCATTGCACAACAATTTAAAAGCATTTGTTCCTTAGTCATAATGAATCTTTGTTTCAAGGTCCTTGACTTTACCAAAAGCTTTATACAAACAGCATCCTTCAGCCCAGACACCTGTCTAAATTTAATGTAGTTTTCAATACTTTCTTTGTTCCAACACATTATAAAGGTCATTAATTCTGAATGTTTGGAATGACTGTTTGCAAAACATGAAATCTAAAAGAAGAGAAAGCTGCAGGGGTTGATATATGTTTACAAAGTGTTATCATTACTTTTTTTCTCAATAGCATTCAAATGCTTCTAAATGTTCTGATGTAAATTCCAAGTATTTTTTCTGGCATAAAATTAAATGAAATACAAATGCATGAATGGTACATCTTCTGTGTAAACTGACAAATAAAACAATCTTGTCTAGAATCATAGATCATTTTTACAAGAATAGCGCTTTTTGATGTAACAACATTTTTATATACTGTTAGTTTCCTTTTATACAAACCTGGGACTATTAACCATAATATTTACTAATAATGTATTTTCTGACAAAATATGCCTGCTATTCTAACCAATATCATGTATTGCTTGAGCATCTCTAAGACAGGTGTCGCTCGTCTAGTGAGGATGAAGTAGACAAACATTGTGGGTTCTGTTCAAGCCGCTTTATTATATACAAGCACAAACATATATACAAACTAGTTATCTCATGCATAGATGTTCACAATCTGGCTGTACTCACAAAATAGCACTGAAGATAACACATGCCTTCTATTTATACTGCATGTTCAGGGCTTAGAAGTGCTTCTTAAAGGTACAACACATGTGTTATTCTACATCCTCCCTCTTTGAGAAATGACTTTGACAATATTGACTGACATGCTATAGGTACAAAGTAATTTTCATCATGCAATTATACAAAACTAGATACATATATACAACTATGTCCAAGTTCATAGATTAGTACTAGGCTAACTGCCCTTATGGGCCATTTTAAGTCTAGCCAATTACCCCATGTGAGAATCAAACCCTGTACCTTGTGTCTGTAATGTAAACACCTTAACCATTATGCCAACCTCCCAAGTTGCTGTAGATCTCACACTGGGCCTGGAGATATGACCAAATCATGTGATGTATAAACTGGAATTGGGATTAGCAACTGGGATTGTCTCTGTAGAATGTTCAGCCTTAGGAACATTATGAACATTATCAGAAATGGTAGTGGGAATTAAGACACATTCTGGGATAGGAACACTGTCTAAATCACAGGAACAATGCTGCAATAACAGTTCTGGTACAGGAAGTAGATCTCTGTGGTTCCTCCTATACTCCACACCCTCAGATTTCACAAGATAGGACTTCGGCTCTTCACATATATTTGTTACTTGACCGATCTGATCGAAACCTTTTACTGGTGTATCCTCACTTTCTCTCCTTCTTTCAACGGATGAAAAAATCTGCTCAATTTGTCAGTGCTGGACTTCTGGAAAGAACGCTTTCTGAACAATTGGACTTTGATTATTTTGTTGTTTTTAGCTTTAGACCTCAATAAACTGGAACTGATAGGAAATGTTGTTCTGGTTTCCCTAGATAGAAGTCTTTAAGCAGGTGTGCCAAGTATATCCTCATAGGGTATGTTTCTGAGATGGAGTAAGTTTAAAAAGACATCGTTATTGTCATGTTTTGATTTCTCAAGTATTTGCTTTGAGCTCTGTACTGCACTTTCAGCAAGTACATTTGATTGCGGATACTCTGGACTACTAGGAACATGTAGAAAGTCCCATTCTCTTGCAAATTTCTGAAACAACTGATTGGTAAATCTGGTACCATTGTCAGAGATAAGCTTTTGTTGACTTCCATGGACTGAGAAATGACATTTCAACTTGGTTATAACAGTAGTGGATGTTAGGTAGATCGATCTCAAATCAGTTCGAATAAGAGTCTACAATTGCTAAGTAATGTTGATTGTTCCATTCGACTATGTCATTGCCTACTGTTGACCAAGGTAGTTCAGGAACTTGACTTAGCTGAAGCGATTCTTTTTGCAAATGTGGTTTAGTACTATCACATACTAAACAAGAAGAAAGTATTCTATCAACGTCTTTTGCTAGAGAAGTCCAAAATATTAGTCCTCTCACCCTTCTTTTGGTAGCTTTGGAACCTGGGTGACTACAGTGCAAAATCTGGGTATATTCTTGTTGTAAAGAAGCAGGAACTACAATGTTAGGACCATCTCTGTAAGGAAAGTAGGGTTGCACTTCAGGTGGTATACTAGATTGCTTTGATGACCATCCAACATTGATGTAGTTGTTGAGTTTTTGCAAAACTGGATCAGTCTTTGTATGATCTCTTAGCTCAGCAAATCTTGTGGTAGAAAAATTATGCACTCCCATGACATCAAAGTCAACATTTTCTGTATCAAGCTGTTCCGTTGTATTTCTGGGTGATCTGGATAAGTTATCAGACATATCTTGAAGTTTGTTCTTTGTATAGACCATTTTGAAGTTGTACTTTTGCAATTTAAGCATCATTCTTTGCAATCTCACTAGAGCTGAATGCATAGGCTTCTTTAAAATAGTAATGAGAGGTTGATGATCAGTTTCATTCTAAACATCTTGACCACAGATATAATCATGGAACTTTGAATATGCAAACACTATTGCCAAAATTTATTTCTCAATCTGAACATATTGCATTTCAGTTTTGCTAAGTGTTCTAGATGCATAGGCTACTGGTCTACCCCCTTGAAGAATAACTGCGCTAAGACCAAATTTTGAAGCATAGCAGGAAAGAGTTACTGATTTGTCGACATTATAGCATTGTAATGTAGGTGGAGTAGCTGTTTTCTGCTTAAGGTCTTCAAATGCTCTCTGATGATGTTCTAACCATGACCATGTAACATTCTTACATGTTAGCTCTCTCAAAGGTGGTGTCAACTTATTGAAGTCTAGTATAAACTTGCCTAAATAGTTGATAATACCAAAAAAAGTTTTAGAGTTTAAACATTATCTGGTGTTGGCATCTCAAAAATGGCTGTTTGCTTGGATGGGTCTGGTCTCAAGCCAATGCTAGTAAACAAACATACTTAACTTCTGGTAGTCTGACTTTGCACTTTAGAGGACTGAGCTTTAAGTTGACTTCACGTGGTCTGCCTAGAACTCTCTTAAGATTTCTGTCATGCTCTGCTTCACCATTGCCTCTGACTAACAAATCATCTATTATTATGGCACAGGGATAACCTGAAAAATATTGCACTATTGCACACTGAAACACTTTACTTTTAGAATTTATTCCAAAAGGCATCCTAAGAAATCTGTGTCTTCCAAATGGGGTACTGAATGCAGTCAGTAAAGAAGATATGTGATCAGGCATCACTTGTCAAAATGAACCTTTTGCATCTAACACAGAAAAAACAATGGCATTCAGTATTAGAGCTATGACTTCCTTGGCTGTATGTATGGGATGATGTGTCTGTTTAATGATTTGTTCAAATCTCTTGGGACAATACATATTCTGATTTCATCTGAGCCTTTTTTGTGAGCTACTACCATGGACAATACCCATTCGGTAGGTTCTGTAACTGGACAAATTACACCTTGCTGCACCATTTTGTCTAACTGAGCTTTGACTTTATGCTCCAGAGCTATCAGAACTTTCCTTGCTGATCTGACTACTAGACTGATCTCTGGGTCTAACTTCATAGAATACACAACTAGAAGTTGGCCCAACTTGTCACTGAAAGCATCAGTATACTCTAAAAAAATAGTGTTAGTAAAGCTGGAACTGGGACATGTGCTTATTTGATGAACTTCTTTGGTAAAAGAAAGCAGATTCATTCTCAGACTGTCTCTGAGACCCAATAATGACTGCAAATGTCTTCAAACCTCATAGAATAATAAGCTATAACAGTTCTTGGCCACATAACATGAAAGCACTATTGAGCCTTTGGTCTGAATTTCTTCTCCTCCATAAGCAACAAGTTTTGCACAACTGGTCATATTTAGTTGTTCACCAGCTCTCACCTTAGCAACAGTATCTGCAGACATAACATTATACTTTGAACCAGTGTCTACTTTGAGCTCAGTGAGTTTACCATTGATCTGGACAGTACAAAATACTTCATTCTTTGCCAATAAATCTACTGCATCAATCCTTTCACCAATTACTGATACACCATCTACATGGAAAGCAGACTGTTGCAATTCAACTTGATCAATTTGCTTTTTCGAATGACCCTTTTCATAACAGTGTGAGGTTTACTTGCTTTGCAAAATTTTTGAGAATGGTTTCATTTCTTACATTTATGGCATCACTGATTAAATGCTAAGCACCTTTCTCTTTTAGACTCACAGTTGGCACCACAATTGCAACAGTTAACAATAAAGCTTGATTTGGGTTTTACTGATTCACCCTTGTACGGCACTGAGTATGCTCCTTTAATTGAATTGTTCTTAGAACTTGCTGGACCTCCTAGGAAAACTTGCAGGGGCAGCAGCTGCCATGTGCTTAGGCCTGTTTCTGCCTGCCACATGTTGCATGCTGTCTACATTTGCAATGGAGCCTGCTGAAACCATGTTCTTATCACTTGCAAGCAAAATTGTGTGCCTTTCTGTAATTTCATGAATTTGACAAATCTCAATAGCTTTGCTCAGCATCAAATCACTGTCACAAAGCAAAGTCTTTCTCACAGCAGCATTATTAATACCACACAAGTCTGTCTTTTCTTAACTCATCTTTTAAGTCACCGAACTTACATGTTTTAGCTTTATTTCTAAGGTCAGTAGCACAAGCTGCAAAGGTTTTTCCTTGCTTTTGATCTGTCGTGTAAAACAAATGCCTCTCTAATGTAACATTGGTCTGGGGGTTGCACATTTCTCTAAATTTGTGCTTCAAACACAAAGTCTTCTCTTGATTCAGCCTGCACAACAATATGACAATTTTCCCCTTCACCTTCATATACTGCTGGTGCATATAATAATGAATGCTCTCTTTCTATGGTCTCTGACCCTGCTAGATTTACCAAAATGAATGCCCTGGTGCATGTATCTTTATCAGAATAAGCTGCTTGTATGAATATATTGTTCTCTTGCTCAAATATTCTCCAATTCTCTGCAATATTCAGCTCAAATACAAGTGGTAGCAGTTTGTGAAAGCCGTCTGCCATATCAATACATCCCAGTGAAGATTTTTGCCAGTATGCATGAACACACATACGTGTACATATGCCTGAAATGTATGCCAGCACTTGTAACTATGCCCAATAGCACAACATGCCACTGTATAACTGAACTTTGAGAAATACGTTTCCCAGGCACTGTCATACTTTTGAAATCACTGTACTGTAAAAGTCACTTATCATCATTTTAAGAAACATTTCAAATAACTACACCGTGCCAGTAAACTGGGCATAAGAAGCTCAGAGTAAGAAATATTTAAAAGTAATTGCACTTTGTGAATAAACAGTACACAGCACACTGAAATTTCCCCAAAATTACAGTACTTTACTAAACAACTCTGTATAGTGCAAGAAACATTTTGTAATGGTGGCACTCTGTGAATAGACACAACTAGCACAAGAAACTTTTTTCGAAATGGCTGTATTTGACTGCACTTTACAAAATAGTGGCACCTTGCACTCAACAAACTCTTTGGAATAAATGTGCAGTAATAGACACACATTGTAAGCACTTTTCCGCGCTTTGAGATACTTCAAATAACTCTACTTACACTATTCAGAGCTCTAATCAATGCAAAGTAGTAGTTTATGCCAGAACGTAGTGCTGTCTTTCAGCTTTTCCTGGTTAGGGGTCGCCACAGCAGAACTCTGGTCAGCTAATGATTGGCAGCAGATTATGAGGAACACCGAGGTGCCAGCTCGATTTTCAACCTTCAACAAAGGCACTCCCATTTACACATGTCTTTCGAATGCCCACCCAACCATGGGGAGGACATGCAGACTCCACACAGTCAGTAATGAAGTGTACTATTAGATGATTGTTTGTTGAGCTGAATGCCCACCCCTACGATATGTACAAAGAAATGCCTCCCTTTCTCCAAGGAATTATGCCTGTGTATGTCTCCAGCCGAGAATCGAACAGGAGAACCTCTTGCTGTGAGGCAACAATGCTACCGCTGCACCACCGCAGATGTTGCTTATTATGCCAGAACATAGTAATTCACCAAAAAAATTACATTCACCTTGCTTCACTTATACTTAATGTGCCCTTTCTGCCCTTTATTATATTCATTTTGCTCATTTAATCTCTTCTCATAACCATTATATTTTCTTGGGCTTGTTTTAACTCTAAACGTGCTCATATTTGTTTTGCAATTCTGAAGTCATTCTGAACCCTTTGTGTTTCTCTGATGCTCCTTTTATCAAATCTCTTAATTTCAAACATTCTGCTTAATTAATAATTTTTTATGCTTTTTGTTTGCTTAATAAATGTTTTTGTGCTATTTGTTTGCTTAATACTGTGTTTTGTGACCTTGTAATGCTCAATTTTATCTTTTTTATAAAATAAATAGTTTGTGCAAGTTTCCATAACCTTTAGTTCATTTCTGGCCCTTTTTAGCATTCAGGTCACTTAGCTTGGCTTCACTGTTAACTCTACATCTAGTGGTTCTGAAAAGTGGTCTCTGGAATCCCAGTTCTGCTACCATGTCGCTCGTCTAGTCAGGATGAAGTAGATGAACATTGTGAGTTCTGTTCAAGCAGCTTTATTATATACAAAATCAAATATATATATATATATATATATATATATATATATATATATATATATATATATACACACAAACTAGTTATCTCATGCATAGATGTTCACACTCTGGCTGTGCTCACAAAATAGCATTGAAGATAACACTTGCCTGCTATTTATACTGCAGGTTCAGGTCTTAGAAATGCTTCTTAAAGGTACAAAACATATGTTATTCTACAACAGGTAATCTCATAAAAGTTGCATGAATCAGACTACCCCCTGGATTCATGAAGCTCGGCGCAAGTCTGGCTTAAGGCTTGCACTGGCCGTGCGGCGTAGATGTGGAGTAGTGGCGCCATATGCATATTATTGAAGGTGTGCAGCCACCACAGCCACGTGCATAGGAAACGTGCATGAGTGCAAGGGGCGTATCGAAGTTGCACAGAGAGGCGTGCCAATGTCGGCTTTTGAGGAGCAACCTAAACTGCTGAATATTATATTCCGCCAGCAATAGTAATCGTACCTATAGGTGTCCATGGAGACTGAAACGTATGCAAAGCAGAGTCCCTGTGAACAGAAAATGAAGACTCAAACACAAATGCATGGTAGGGAATAACGGATCCCTACCCATGAACAAATGACAGGAAAACCGTGTGCCTGTAGTCCAACGTAGTGTTGATAGCTATACCATGTGGAAGTGAAACATATCAGATGTTAGAGTGCCGCCAGTAGGTACGTCCAGTCCAACGGAGAGGGTCACCAGCCGACCCATAATTTGAGGGAGGGAACATAGCTGTGCAGATGTGTCCATAACAAAATACACAAGGAGAAATGTAGATATAGGTAGTGACCGTATGTCTGAATCATATCCCACAAGCCATGTAATAGTCACAAACAAAAGGTATGTCCGTATTTCACATACCAAATGTGATAGGAAATAGCATACGCATGTAAACGAAACAGAAGGAGCATATAAACGAGCCATAATAACACGGACACATGTAGGCCGAAAGGAACAGTATGATCTGTACCATCGACCAAGATTACCACCTGTCCCACTTTGTGAGCGACAGTCCCTCTGTGGGCAGATGTATCCTGACACAAACATGTAAAACTGGCAAATGTCCAGAGACTATAGGACATAATTCCTCCGTAGATGTCATGCAATAGTTGCATTAAACATATTTCACTGGACGTATAATACATAAATGTCATAACAAACAGAATAAGATACCAAAATGCTACAAGAATAAGCTTAGATATAGGCAAGAATTCTTAGTTCTATCTGCCGAACTGACCATGGGTATGTGTCGGCCTGTAAAATATGCTGTGTTCACCGCAACTGTCACAGTAGGGTTGCCACCCTTACAAATGGCCAAAGTGGGACATATTTGGTACAGACATCAGACTGTACAGGCCGACACATACCCACAGCCAGTACAAAGGACAAAACATAACTATTTTGCCTACAGAAAAGTGTATTCCTGTAGCATTTTAGTTGCTTATTCTGTTTCTCATAACAGTCAGGTATTTCAGATACAGAATTAACTGTTTAATGCCACTATCACATAAAATGTAAGAAATATGTTTGTCCTAAAATCTCAGGACATTTGCCATGTTGACAATTACATGTCAGGACACGACTGCCCAAAGAGGGACTGTCCCTCACAAAGTGGGACAGGTGGTAACCCTATGTCACACAGTGGCCAATTGAAAAGGTGGAAACACAACCATTGACTGTGGGGAGGCAATGTCCACAACAGTCGAACATGTGTAAGTAATAGCTTGGACATAGGAAAAGATGCCATCCTACCAATGAGTACAACAGGCTGGCAAAATCCAGAAGGCAGCTGTATAATCTGAACGTGTATGTGACACAGTCAAATGGGTAATACCCAGATACACCAACCAAGTAATGAAAGTGAAGTAAGGGCGTGTACCTATGTGCGTGAGGTATAGCATGTGGAAAGCAAACATGGCAGGGTAGTCCACACAACCATAAAGGTACCTGACACATGTAGGGTAGTCAATGTGTAACTCTGGCCGTGTCATGGGCCAACAACCAAAGTAGTGCTCTATAGGGTGTGAGTAATTCGCGTGTGAGGGGTGTGTGTTTAATGGTAAATTCCTCAAAGGCGATACTTGTGCCGTATGCAGAAAAGGTGAACCGGAGGTATATAAGGCGGCAGTGGGTGAGGTGGAAAGAAACACAACCTCATGTAGAAACAGCTGCAAGTCAAGCAGACAGGCCATAGTGTAGAACACAATCCCACAAACATATGAATATAGAAATATTTGAGACAAATGTATAGACACGGCACCATCACATACCCACAGATGGGTCCTGATGGAACTGGCCATAACAAATGCAACACACCTGGATGCATAATAGCCTACCCAGCATACCCTCCACAACACACAACCTGCCACCATACCAGAACATCCACCAAATCCAGCCGTACTTGGTCCACTGGTTTGTTGCAGAAACAGCTACACACAGTGACCCCTATGCATATGTAGTAGGTATTGTCACCCTAGGCAGTGTCAGGATTGCAAACCATGTATCCCCTGCAGGTAAAACCCCCTGCACGTTTTTGTGCAGCCACAAAAATCTTTGTTATCTAACTTGTTTTGGTCTTGACCAATTTTTGGGATATCCCTCATGGGATGACCAACTTGTGTAAATAGTAGAATGGGTATGACGACATGATGTCCAATCCAGTAGATATCTGGACACAAGTCCGAATGTGCAGTGGAGGTCCATGACACTGTCCAGCCCTAAGTGGGCATGCATAACCTACCACCCAGGATAAAATACCTTCCCGTGATGCACGTGTCCAGACACTAATAGGAGGGAGAATATAATGCACACATTTGCAAAGTGGAAAACGGCATGAGGGCGAGGAAGACACTATGTAAACAGGTCAACCCTGATCAAGTGTGAGGGACACTGACTGTGTGCAGTCATGACTGACCATACCTGTCAAGCTGTGTGAGCAAGATATCTGGACAGAGCCATGAATATAAGTGAGACAAAGGTCCAAAATCAGGGACAATCTGTAAACATATCTCTTAGAAACATAGAATTTGATAGAATAACAGTTTGCACATTGGCATTAATGTCTGGAGTATGAAGTCTGAAACCCAACTGTCTGTCAGCATGTTCCGACTGCAGTCTTTAATGCTGAGCTACTGCTGTGCCAGAACACAACAGCTTATTACAAAGGTCCGTGACATACCACTCAACTGGCTGGATATTCGCAGAATGACTAGGGTCACCACCTGTCCCACTTTGCGAGTAGCAATCCCTCTGTAGGCAGTTGTGTCCTGTGAAAAATATCAAGACATAGCAAATGTCCTGAGAGTTTATTTCCTAATTTACTTTAATAGTCGTATAAAATGGTTATTTTATATATGAATCCTCGCTATGTTATGTGAAGTAGCATAAGCAATTCAAATGTTACTAGAATAAGCTATTATATGTACAAAAAAGGTTAAAATTCAGTACTATGCATGGCTGTAGGTATGGTTTGTCCTGGAAAATCTGACATCTCTACAGAACATGTCCCACTTTGGGCAGTCGAAAAGGTGGCAACCCTAAGAATGACCACAGGTTCACCCCACTGTGTTGGTGTGTGCCTCCGACAATCTGCACCAGTGAGGTAAATAGCTGAGGATTGACGTCACTAAATAATGAGAAATATCCTGAGTATAAGACTCCACAACCTGCAGAAAAGTCATGCTAATGCAAAATCTAGCATTCTATCAACGTTCTAAGCTTGTAAGAGCAATCGTTAAAATGTGTCCCTAATTGTCTCCCCATCGTGTAGGTTTTGCGCAGGTTCGGTGCTCTAAGAGGTTGAGAGGTATGGTCTGTACATATTTACAGGAACAGCCCTTCACACTTGTGTAATGTACAACTGCATACCTGTAGTCACTTCATGTCCAAAAATAATAATCCCCATATGACTGTATACAGGTAATAGTCAAATGTGAATGGGAACACCCCTCATCATGGAGTATGGACTGTAACAACCCCACCCATAACATGTAATGCCAACAGAATAAGCTGCTGACAGCTTCAAAATAGGGAGATAATCCCTGTCCATATGCTTCATCTGACATTTCACCTCAGCCAGGGAAGTTCCGTTCACCAGGTGGACAAGCTGAAATCCGGATCACTACATGAACACCCTGACAATCAAAGACCTGTATGTGGCTGGACTATATGCCTTGGTGTTCTGCATATCCTCGGAGTGATTAACAATGCAGTCGAAGTCCACAGTAGTAGGCAATAGGGGATGTGTAATATGTAGTACCACCTTTTTCCCAGCAGGAGAATGGATGCCTGTGTCATAGGTGAAGCGGTGAGGTGTATGTTGATGTAGCTAAGTACTATGGGTATGCATATCAATGAGGGAGAATACCAATAGAATAGTGGTTCCGGTATCTGGCCAACATGAATACAGTCCTGGTTGACCTATGACCACTGCACATATAACTTGAAAGTGTAATGAAAGCGTTCGTGCAGTACATACATTTAAATATGTAAAGGTGAACGTGTGTTTTGCAGTAGTCCGTAAACTGGAATACAGATATGTAACTGTTACGGTCAGAATTATCAAAGTTCACGGAAGCACAATTATCAATGAAACATATGTAACCCACAATAAGGATATGCAAGTGCGTCTGCGCGTGTGTAATCCGCTCACAGAATAGAATATGAATGGTGTTTTCCCCACGTTCTATGTACATGTCTCATACCTGTTAAACCCGTAAAGTACGAAACCGGACAAAGCCATGACAACAACTGGTACAAATAGAGACAATCCCGAGATATTGCCCTAACAAACATAGAAAGTGGATAGAATAACAGGTGTGTCACTAGCATAGATTCTCTGAAGGGTATGAAGTCGTAACCTGAAATGTTTGTCATTATTTACCAACGTCAGTCTTTAATGATATGCCACTAACCTGCCAGATAGACACAAGGTTATGAAAAATGGACCAAAGATAAGAGGCAAACAGCTGTACATGCAGCGGAAATCTGTACAGTTGAAAGGTATGATATGGAGATATGTATACACATATATCCACAGACATAATCCAAAGCAAATTACGAGATGAGGAATGTACAGACATATGTATATATGTACATATATATATATATATATATATATATATATATATATATATATATATATATATATATATATATATATATATACACACACGATACATGAATAGATATATACACAACAAACATATGTCCTTGTACATATAACACATGTACATAAATAGGTCACGATATAGCTAATATGGATAGACAGGCAGACATGCATGAAAAGAGAATACACCGATGGTTTCCAAACCATTGCCCGGAAAGTACCAGTGTGACAGGGCCTGCAAGTTCTACACGTTAAACATAAATATAGGTGTCCTTTGCAGGACCCCAAAAATTGATCCTGTACGAAATGCAAACCATCATTGATGCAAAAGAAGTCACACCTGCATCTACGATATAGGTGTACGTGCAACAGTAGCAGGTGCAAGGGTAATAACACATGGGTCGATTGAATGTATGACGTAAGAGCTGATATCCGCAGAGTGGGGAGTGCTCGGAAGTGTCCTCATACTTTATTATCACTCACATTAAACATGTCTAATGGGTACTGTGGAGGTGTGTCAGGTATGGGAATCATGGGTATGCAGAATTGGGCCAAGGTGTTGGTTGACACAGATCTATTAGGTACGCCCCATGGGAGTGATCAATATACCTATGTGGGTATAGCACACGCCTACATTCTCCAAAAAGGTGCAACCCATCTACTGGATATTGTGTAAACCATTGGGGGAAGACGTAGGGACCTATATGAGTGTCATGTAGGCGATTATCATGGATTGACACGCGTACGACCAAGATGGTAACCATACCAGCCAGAATGTCAGAATAAGACAGCTGGACAAAGGCATAGTTCACGACAGACAAATAGGTACTATATTAAATATACTTCAGACAAAGTCAGACCGTTGATAGAATAATTGCATAGTCAGGAATACGAATGTTATGAGAGTTAGTAATCATGAAATAGAAATGTCAGTCATGATTACCTAACTGCACAGTCCATCATGGCTTGCCAGCAATCTACCAGAAAGACACATTATCATGACAAATGTAACAGAATCATGGGTCAAACCCCATAGCGTATACTCATAATGTGTACAAGTGAGAGGTATGAAGGTAACCCGTCCTAATGAAATGTACAGAACTAGTGATACTAGGTGGACAGGTGAGAAGAAAGACGTCAGGACAAATGACAAAACATGTACAAATCATAAGCATGTTTGTCCACAAATGTGAATTACAATGTATGGCCTGTGAAAGTCAATGTGGAAGGTTAATAGACTCAAAAGACATGTGTCCCTCAGGGTGTCATGCAGTGTCACCGATACAGTGTCCAGTTCCCCATACTTGTATGTGTGCTCTGCCACTGACGGAAAGTGCAAATACTGGCGTACACATAAGGTACATAATGGAATAATTAGTGCGAATAAGCACCTGTTGGCCTGTGTGAGGAATATAACCCAGTGAGTGAGTGTGTCCTGCAATAGGAATGTAATGGTAACTGGCCTGTGATGGCGCCATGTATTGTATGTATTGGCATAAGGAAATTGATGTCCAGTATCAGAAGCATACCTCGCAACTGTACGAATGTGCAGATGTATGCCTCATGTGTGGTGTGTTCCTCTCACAATCTGTACCTGTCTGCCAAATACCTGAGAACTGACGTCATTAAATAATGATAAACATATGTGTTTAAGACCCCAAATCCCTCAGAAAGGTCATACTAATGCAAAACCTATAATACTGTCAACTATCTACGTTTGTAAGAGCAATATGTAGAATCTGCCCCTATTTGTACCCCCATCATGTTAGGCTTTGTACAGATGTTTTGCACTAGGAGGTTGATAGGTATGATCAGAAACAGATACATGTCTGAGGAAACAGCATTATCGACTGCAAGATAACTCAGAAGGTATGAAAAGCTCTGCAGTAGGAAGTTCATCCGCAGGTATGTGCTGACATGTCAAATGACACAGCAGTCTACAGGAAGAACCTATAGGGTGTCACCTTTACCGATGATGACAGTGGGACATACCCACAGCCATGCATACACCACAAATAGACATAGCACACAGCAAAGCTTAGGCCATGATACATGCCTCCAGTGTGTATGGATTGAGTGAGAGTACAGCAAGGAAAGATGACTGCCAGGCTATTCAGCAAACTCCTGCAGGGGCGTGCAAGACCGCCTGTAACAGGAACATTGCACAGACAATGTTGGGATTTGCAAAATACACCATTTGTATGAGTAAGCTATGCAAATGATGTACGGTAATTACAAGATACATGAAACAGTAAGCTGTCCGTGCAAGAGCAGAGTTATGTGCAGAAATGTACCCAGATGTTATGCGACTAATGTTTTGCATGTTGCTAAACGGAGCAATGATAGCTGCAAATACAGTATGTCAAAGTCCAAGGCCAGTGGCGGCTTTGTCCATTGGATATCAATGAACCAGTAGTTGTCCTCCCCCGATCCCTGGTGTGGAAGCATAGCGCAGCACAATGAGAACGCTCTGCGCTTCAAAACAACACATATGGATAATATACATACAAAATGTAGGTTTAGTTAGATGTTAGTACGCCATGCAGATGAATGGCAAGCTGGAGACAACATGGCTACTGCGTACTGGTACTTATGTGTGGAAGCGCTCTGTCAGAGATGTAACAAAGCATTTGTAGGCAATGTGAGGCAAGTGAGGCTGAGGATAGTAAATCACAACATGTCATGCCATATGGGCCAAGCCTCTACAGTGTAGTGTAGGTTAAGGGGACTATTAGAGTAGAAGATAGGTGACAACATGAGTGTGTATGTACAAAACACTGTAACCTCACCGGAGCAGTGTCACATGTGTGCTGTCAGTACTCAGTGGAAGAGGAGTGCCATGAGCTATCCTAGGGAATGTCAGGAGACTGACGGCATACACCATGGATACCACCGATGTGACCTGCAAACCTGCCCACAGTGTGTCTGCGCCCGTGAGAGCCAGTAAGCCCGAGTAAGCATGTGTGCGTGCGTGTTAGCCTGTGTGCGCATGTGGAAGAACGAGTAAGCTAGTGTATGAATGGTGAAGCCCGTGTAATGTCGTGTATGCATTTGTAAGCATGTATACATGTGGACTACACACATCACACACGTACTGCACACACAGACACACATGCTGCCACTACCACACACATCAGTGAAATGGCACATGGATGGAGACTACAGCATCAGAAGTAACAGTGCTGTAAACTATGCTACAGTGATGGGGTCATAGCTGCAATGCATCATGCCTGCTGAAGTACACCTGGAAGTAACACACTGTGTGTTAACAGCATGCTAACATCAATACAGTGGAAAAAAGCCACCGTGTGCAGCAGCACCAGCTTAGTCAGATCCTGTATCAATGTTACACATCACAGGTGGTGGCACAGGTGACATCATATGCACAGGGTGTGGTCTTAACATGTCCACAGCTGTCATAGAGCCATCCAATGACACGTAGGTGTGTGTGTGTGTGTATGTGTGTGAGGGACAATGGTTATTGCATGGCCCAATGTTGGTGCAATGGGTGTGTGTATGTGATAGTCGTAGCTGTTAGTGGTAAGTGTGTGTGTCTGCATTTACACAGGTACAGCATGTGTCAGCCATATATAGGAGGTTGTGGGACAGTCACAGTCCATACCTGCCAGGCTGTAGAGATCCCCATTACTGGCAATGGACACCCCTCCATGCATCCAACACAACCCAGTCCTGCACCTGTCAATGTCTACACATACAGTCCTGGGATCTGTACCACAATCTGTGGATAAACGTGCATCTGTAATGTTAACCTGAGGTGCATAGAATTGACAGTTACTACAGACGGATATGAGCCATACTCACACTCCAATGTAATAACCACTGCTGACTGTTGCCGAGATCTGCATATGACCAGTCAAAGGTGCTGCACTAACATTGTTTCCAATGTCTGTGTAACACCCAGCAACACAATAACCAGTCACTACACATGTATAAACACGATCACTACAGCACACAGTATGTGCACTATCACAGAGCCATAGCAGATGTACATACATCCAAGGTGCTCACATACAGACAATGCAGCAGAGTCAAGAGTGATAATCCCAACATACATATCTATATACAATATACATTATATATATATATATATATATATATATATATATATATATATATATATATATATATATAGCTATATATATATATATATGTAGATAGATACATACATACACACACACACACACACACACACACACACACACACACACACGTGGCAGGGTTGGGAGCAGAAGATAAACGTAAGCACTGTACCACATGACAGCATTACGCAGTTACAAAATGCGCTACCGTGATCAGTGGATCACATGATTCACACAGGCACACGTCTAGCCTGCAGACAGCAGCATCAAAGGCAAAGACGCCACACAGATGTTATGGAGAGTGAATACTGTAAAAGCAATGTACTATTGTCATGCAGCTGGAAACACACACACCCACTTGGCAGGGCTGGGAGTCGAACATACACCTAACTACCCTAACATACTATAGCATGACGCATTTCCAGAACGTGCTACCGAGATTACTAAGCACAGCAGTTCCAGAGGCAGACATCTAGGTGCGTGTCATCATCCGCAAAGGCAAAGACGTCGGTAGGAAACTGCTGTGGTGTGTGGCATCTAAAAGCAAGACTGTGTCCGCAGGCGGACGGGAGCATGCTCGCAAACACACACACACACACACACACACACACACACACACACACACACACACACACACACACACACACACTTGGCAGGGCTGGGAGTCGAACATACACCTAACTATCCTAACACACTACAGCATGACGCATTTACAGAACGCATTACAGAGATTACTAAGCACAGCAGTCCCAGAGGCAGACATCTAGGCGTGTGTCATCATCCGCATTGACAAGGACGCCGACAGGGATTGTATAGAGAGTGATCAGTCTGAAAGCATACAGACATATTACTGTCCCACGGTACACATAGACAAACACACGGCAGTGGTGTGATCATGGCAACGTAAGATGTACGGTGCACCATGACAACATGACATAGTCACGGGATGCCCCACAGACAGTACACCCTTCAAGATAGTCGACCAGTGTGTACTCCGTAGGCATCCATCGTGACATTGAAATTGGACATCTGTTGGCTGGATGACCACCATGGCTATACAGGATGTCAACGGCCATGCACAGAAGGACATCACCGACACAAGGTGTCACTGGACATGGCCACACGCTTAGTAATACACGTCCGTTCGGGCTGTACTGTGTGTTGATCTACACAACAGCATACTGGGCATGCTCACACACTTAGCAGATGCAAAGGGCCGTCTTGAATGCGGACAGAGTCTCAACTCGCAAGGGTTCAGTTGGGACTGTCATGTGTGTCCATCTTCACAACAGCGTACTGGGCATGCGCACACACTTAGCATTTGCAAAGGGCCGTCTTGCATGCGGACGGAGTCTCATCTCGCAAGGGCTCAGTTGGGACTGTCATGTGTGTCCATCTACTCAACAGCGTACTGAGCAGGCTCACACACTTAGCATTTGCAAAGGGCCGTCTTGCATGCAGATGGAGTCTCAGCTCGCAAGGGCTCACTTGGGACTGTCATGTGTGTCCATCTACACAACAGTATATTGGGCATGCTCACACACTTAGCATTTGCAAAGGGCCATCTTGCATGTGGACGGAGTCTCAACTTGCATGGGCTCAGTTGGGACTGTCATGTGTGTCCATCTACACAACAGTGTACTGGGCATGCTCACACACTTAGCATTTGCAAAGGGCCGTCTTGCATGCAGACAGAGTCTAGACATGGAAGGGCACAGTAAGGCATAACTGTCCCCACACACAGAGCGGTCACACACATGCAGTGACCAGCACACGCTCAGCTGCCATCACAGCTGTCACAGGTGCAGATCCCAGATGTACACACCGCAGTCTACACTGTAGCCCCCGAGACATCACCATGTCATTGCTGCAGCAGTACACAGCCATACATTACCACAACACCGTGTGACACATGACCAGTGGACTGTACAGAGGTCTACAGCAACTGTGCAGGGTACACATGTACTGAGAGGGTTCCAACAGGTGTTATGCATTGCAAGTATACCACTATACATGACCAGGTCAGCTCAAGGCATACCAGGGGCCCCGGGTGGTACACACCTGTGACACATGAGTGTTGCTGTACACCAACAAACATGCATGTTTGGATATGTCAAACATGTGATTGTAGTGGATGTGTGCATGGACCACACACAACACATATGTACATAGCTAAGCCTTTGCTGTCCCCCATGCAGAACAGTGGCCTAAGCAATCATACGCATGCAAATGGAAGGTGGGTCCATGTCTGTTGAATGCTCACAGTACAGGAGGTAGCAATGTCGGAGGACACATTCCCCTGTAGTAGTCGCCCATGACACCCATGATATCATACCACAGTCCATGTGTCATGTATGTCAACACACATGTCCACCAATAGCAATGCATACAAACATGGCTACAGGAGACACATGTAGGACCAACAAACATGTACAATCTGTACTGTGCATGCAGCAACCATGCATGTGCAGTGGCCGATGTCCGTACCACAGCTGTGCCCAACTACAACATGCAGTCGCAATGCAGCCTCATCATTGACATATGTATATGGTGACATACAGACAGTACAGTTGGTTGTACATCCAGTATTGAGGGATCTGTGTACATAACGTGGTGATCCACCTGTGCAGATGTATGTGTGCCAGGGATGGCTCACAGGTGTGTCACATGCCACCCTACCATGCCATGTGCAAACAGTACGCTATGTCACTGTTACTTGATGGTGATGACTTAACGCATACACAGCGGTCAGGTGTAGCCAACTGTATGTCACGTGACACCTGTATCACTGACATCCACCCGTGTGCACATAGCCACACAATTGCCAGACATAGTGTTGGTACACATACTGCGGACAGTACCGCTGCATGTCTATCAAACAGATCATCTTATGGCAGGTGTATCATTCCCAGCACTGTCATGTGTGTCCACTTGTGTGACCACACATGCCACATATGGTGGGGACTATGTACCAGATGTAACACATCCCTGTACACCATTGTACAGATCTGTACATACTGCAGTGTGGAAAGCATGAGGTCGGCAGGTGTGGTGCATCACACACATCGGCTATTCGTACACACATAGCTGGTCACCACAGTGTGTCTGTGTATATATGTATGGCTGTCTGGTGCTTGGTGTGAGGGTGTATGCTACCATACTGTGGAAACAGGATCACTAACCCCTCATGGTGGTGCAGTCTACTACCCTGTTGATGCCATCGGTCCCAGCCATACTAGCTACCTGTGCATGTCCCTTCTCTGTGCCATGTCATGTGGGTGCAAAGTACTGCGAGGGTGATGGCAACACAGGCACGGGTCCACACATGAACACTATGGGGTGTGTTACAGTGCTGTAGACCCCGTGAATGTGGCCATGTACCCATACTGTGACAGGGTATTACTGCTACACAGTGTAGCCTCATGCTATTAGGTGGCCTCTAACGTCATCATTGGCCTGACCACTGTGTACAACCCCTGCACCATGTCAACATACCTGTAATGTTTCCCGGTATGTATGTCACATATTTGCCCGCTGTAGCTTGTTCAACTGACCACATGCTTCAGGTGCAGTATATGTGTGGACATCTGTGTCATGTTTGGACATCTGTGTCATGTCTGACTGTCCAACAGTCGGGTTGAGGGTGTGTTTCTCATGCTGATATTGCCATACGTGCCTGTACGTACTCCACAGTTACACATGGGGGACTGCAAACACTGCTACCTGTAGGCACATGCCAGTATGCCATAGGACGGAACCAGGGCATTACCAACATGTTGTTACTGTTGTAACCGAGACACATACTGTGAACATATCACAATGCATGCTGCACCTGGACTACATGGTATGACTGGTGCATGTTGACAGTACATCACTGATGTCACATACACATCTCTCAGTATTCACACACATCCAATGCAACATACACATCCCGCAATATGCATACACAAGTAATGTTAGATACACCTCTCTAGTCTGTTCACCCTGTGCATCAGACCATATGAGCATATCCCTGCACCAATGGTGTGGATGACAGGGATGTGGCACAGGCTTCATCATATGCACAGGGTGATACTGTTTGCCAGGGACATAGGCTGCACCAATGGATGACATCATGTGTGCGGATAAGGGCCAGTGATTTGAATGGACATGTCTGTTCCATATGTATGTGGGTGTTGTGGAGCCCTACAGTTGTGTTCGCTGTGTGCGTGTATGTGTGCACACAGTTCTGTCATTTGTGAGGCCTACACAAGGGTATTATGGACAGCTCCAGAATGTACAGACCAGGTTGTACAGCTCACTGTGACTGGACACAGCCACGTGTCCTGTGCCTGCCAGGGGTTGCACGGGCACTACCAGGCAGAGGTACAGAATGGCTACTGTCCAACGACACATGGCCACTGGAACCGTGTCCCCGCCGGGAATGTCCAAGGCCACGTCCACGTGGCCTGCTGTGACCTGGTGTGGACAGAACAGCACCAGCTGCACTGCTACTGCTACCGGCACTATGGGAGCGACCATGTGAGGTGGCACGCACACGTTGACCTGCACTTGGTGGTGTAGCTGGCCTACGTCCGTATGTCCTATGCCTCACCCCACCAGATGTTCCAGCACAGACAGCTCACACTCATGGATTGCCATGCCATGGTCTAGGATTCTGACCATGTCACCCAATCGCCTGTCCAGAACATCAGCAAGCTGGTGTTGAGCACCTGCCAATGCCTGGATGTTGTTGTTTAGGGTACTGATAGCAGCCCTCTGCAGCCTCTGCCCTTCTCTGTTCTGCCATTCGGCACGTGCCTGTGCCGCCATTACAGTCTGGAACATGTGTCTGGTGATCCCAGCTGCTGCACTATGTCCTGCAGGTGCATGTCTGCCAGAGGTCCTCCTACAAGCAGCACCAGCCACATGCCTGTGTGGCACTTCTGCAGTCAATATACTGCCACCATGGTGTGGAGACACACCTTCTGTAGCCACCACACATTCCTTTTCAACGCTAACAAACGATGACTGTCCTTCCTCTATGGCCACTGTAGATGCGGTATGTGTTGGCAGCTGAACTGTGTGCGGGGAAAAGGGGGACATAGCTGGGATGGCAACCGTTGGCACAGATTCCGCCCCTGATATCCCTGCTTGTACCTCGTGCATATGTTCATCACTGCTAGCATCTGTGGGGACACTATCAGATGGACCACATGAGGGTAATGCACCTACATCACCTCTGAATGCAAAGAAATACTTTACATTACAATAGACACACACACACACACACACACACACACACACACACACACACACACACACACACACACACACACACACACACACACACACACACACACACACACACACACACACACACACTGACACACACACTGACACACCATGCATGTGAGATGACAGATGGCATGCAGCATGCTTGTGATACAGCTGACAGCATGCAGCGCAGACATCAATTGTGTTTGTAAGCATACCCCCTGGAATGCACACTACAGCAGGCAGGTGTCATATCATTATCCATGCAATTCACACCATCATGGTAGTATGCATGCATCCCCGTGATACACCATGTGGACCAGAACAGGATAGCAGTACACATGGCTGACGTGACCTTGACATGTAATCTGATGACATGTTCATTAACATGCATGCATGCCTGACACAATGTTGTCATGACACATGTACAGCATTGTACTGGGAATCACATTGCGGTGTTGTCCATATGCCCTACAGATAGAATGCATGTTGAGCAAATGTGCATGGGCATGGCAGGGGACTGGGCCATCTACATTGCTGTACAGTGTGATGTACAGACACTGTACCATTGCATGGCATCACGAGGCATCTATATTGCTAAGCAGTGCATGTTATGTACACATTGCATATCCAGAACTGCATGCATACCCATGACATATCTGTGGATTGTGACCTATGATGCTGAGGTGTATACACACCCAACCATGTTGTGTCATGTGTCAGGTCACTGGAGGACATACATATGACACCCCTGCATGATGACTACACAGTGTTAGCTGCCTGGCAACCATGTCCACACATAGCAGACCTGCCAGGTCACCATTTCACACATGACATTGATGTACCACTCACACATGGTGCACAGCTAACAGTGATGTCCTACGGCAGGGGGAAAGGTACTGTTTCTGTGGCCTGGTGTCACTGTCAGTGGAATCTGTGAAGGTGACTATCATCATGCTATGACACAGACAGCATGTTCAACACATCTTATGAGGTACATGTCACTGACACCTCCGCTAGCTGTGCACAAGCAGTTATGATGTGCAGCATACCACATCACCTGTACAATTGGTCTAGTACGGCTGTACTTGGACCATGTGTGGACAAAGTGGGACTGGGTGTATCCACATCCCGTCTTCTGTGTGGCTACGTGTCTCTGGCCATCCCCCATGGCCATGTGTGCACATGTGTTGGTCATGAATGTGATGGCCGTCTATCACACATGTCTCTGTTGTCCAATATGACATACACCCATAAATGTTGGTTATGTCACCATCCACAGGGCTATGCAGACAACAGGTGTATGTGGGGTATGGGTTATGGGGAATTGTGACAATATTTCAACCAAAACGCTACGTGTCTCTGACATGTCAGATGGAACATCACCATGTGTGAAACCTTTGCAGGGGCATATAACACAATGGTGACGCCTGTGGTCTGCCCATATCACAGCTCACTGTGCAGTACTGGTTTGTGTACCACACATTCTCTTCCACTGTATAGTACATATGCCTCAATTGTAGAACACCTCCACCATTGTATGCACAGCTAGACACACATGTAGCAATGACAAATACTGTAGTTTCATATATGTGTATCATTTCAGTTGTATATATTGCACATGGGTGGCCTGTGTGGATGATGGGTGATGCAACATGTATATCCATGTATTAACTGGCCACATGGCAAATAGATCTATGCTTTGAAATGCCTGATACTGATGATAGACTCACCTGCAATGGACTCTTGTCTGTGCGGCACGCCAGAGGTACCTGTATAGGGTGACACAGCAGTATGAACATTATCCATGACTGTATGACAGCCACAGGATGCACAGTGCAGGTTAACACATTCACCTGTACAATAGCATATAGTCAGCACATGTGTACATACCATACCTCTCAACCTCTTAGAACAATAAATGTGGACAACGCCTACTATGATGGGGGACATATAGGGACAACTGTGACATATTACTCTTACTAACCCGGATATTTGATAGACCAATAGGTTTGCATGCACATGGGTTTGCAACAGAATGTGCAGTGATAAACACAACTGTATGTCATCATTTAATGACTCCATTCCTCAGCTATTTGCCAGAAAGGGACAGATATTAAGGGGAACACACGGACAATATGAGACAGACATCTGGACATCCTGCAATTACCTGTACAGTTTGGGGGTATGGTGTAAACACAGGGTAGCATAAAGCATGTTTGTCCACATACCTTGCATATGTTGTTACATTACATGATGTACACTGACACATGCACATATGTGGGATATACTGGCCATATGTTCAGTACTGACTTACCAGGCAACTCCAGGCTCATTGGTTGGGAGACACCCACCTCCACGATGGCAGCTACTGTTTGTGGGGGCTGTTCTGAGGGTGTTCCCAAACTGGCTAGTAGCTCCTCCATGTGTGTGAGTGAAGGCTGGGTTGGTGGCCCACCACCCGTACCACCTTGTTCTCTGGCGATTGCAGTGGCACACTGTTTTGCATGACGTATGAGGTCCGTGCAGTGTCTGCGCACCTGCTGGTAGGTGCAGTTGTGGCCACCCACTTCGTTGACCCTCCTGCGAAGATCCTGCCACAGGTCATCCCGCTGCTGTGCATGCTGTGGCACGTGGCTGAATAACGCCTTGTAGTTCTCATGGAAGTACGGTATTAAGACATCATCCTCCTGTCGGCTATATGCTGGTAGGCGTGTACGCGGCATTATCTGTAAGACATGATGAAGGTGACAGGTCACATTTACAGACATGTACAGTAATACTGCTGCACATACATTCTAGTACATTTGCACAGTTATCTTTGCAAATCAACATGACACTAACATGACTGGCATGTATGTGTCCCACACATGTAACACCCAGTATGCATTAGATATCATCCCCATATATGTGTGTCACCTCATTAGTGTTCCTACTACATGTGGTGTCAGTCTCCATGTGGACATGTCTGTTTGCATGCACTGGTGTTCTTACCTATCTACCCATGCCTGATGTATCCATGGTAATGCTGTTGACCTAGATGCTGTGGATATGTCACATATCAACACAGACACAGCCTTACTGGACTTGGGCAGTGACAATGCACCAAGTACGCATGGAATCCTGTACATGCATCTGTTTTTCCATAGACATCTACAATGCACAGCTGTTCAACATCCTGCCACGGATCACCTGTGTTGCACATGTGATAGACATGGGACAGTGGCTAGTCGGACGTCATTCGCAAGTAAGGTTATCGGCTATAGCATGTACAAGCTGGGTTTCCTAGATGTATCTGACACCCATTACGCCACCACGAGGGGCATCAGTGACACATTACTGATCCAGATAGATGATACTACATCTACCATACGGCCATCACACCATGTATGGCAGGGGTGATATGTGCAGCTATGTGGACAGGGCTGCATGGTATGGCGGGAGTATGTCACAGGTATGGCACAGGGATCTGTCCAGCATGTGGCCATCCTAGTCGTAGGACGGTGGTTGTCCATGACGTATGTCTTTCAAATCAGGCTATGGACATGTAGCATGTCTAACAGCATAGTGTTGCATATGTCTGTATGCAAGGTGGATAGCATACTGCATACTGGAGGTGAGTATTGTGGAGGCTGGTATTGGCCATCCACGCATGGGCCCTACCCCTGGAGGGTGATGTGTATTCCAGTATTGGCCACACGGGTACTGTGTATGCCTGTCCAATGATCTCCATGCACGTGGATACCACCCTGTCATGTCATGGGTACCTCGGATGACTACCTAAAGGGCCAGGGAGATGTCTCCAGCTCAGGGAGATGTACTACACTACGCTATCCCTAACACAGTCTCCATACTGTTGACCACAGCCTAGGTGTTTCCTAATGGGTATGGGGGTATTCCCCTACTGGTGTCATTGCTGATATCATCCACCAGAATGTGCACATATGTCACACACACAGCCCATTCTGTATGTTGTTCACAACACTGTGACAACAATTGCCCATAGGTCATGGCCATTCACATCATCACAGATGGCTGACATTTGTCTGTGTGGTATGGGCTACAATGCGGGTGGGGTACAACACATTAACCCTGGTTTACTGTAGCTGACACTGTGTGATATGCACATGTCACTGTAGCACCTTTGGTAGTTGTGAGTCTGTAAACAGGCCACTAGTAGAACACTCCTGTGACATACACAGGCACCTGTAGCTGAACATCCGTACTGTCTTGTACATCTGTACTGCTAACATCTACATTGATAATGGTTCATGAACCTGCAGACCATACCCTGCAGTGTTCTGATGCGATGCCACCAATCATGACTGTTGTCAACACATGTGGGTTGATAGTATACAACACCCTATCTGTAATGTGTGGGCATGCTCAGCACTTCTTCAGAGCTTCTTGGCATGTTATGAGCTACTGCTTAGTTTAGCACCCATTTCACACCAGTCCTCACAGGTACACTGTCTGTCCATACATTTCCAACTTGATAACTGTATAACAGCTGTCGTACACACATCACTCACATACCACGTGAGACATGGTGGTTTCTATGGCCTGTCCACCTGCCATGTACCACTTATATACAGGCATGTCCAACTGGCACGTACCAGTGCTATTGCCTGTCACTATGCTGACTATGTTGTACATGTGGCAATAGAGCTATACTCATGTCCACAGTCAATGCACACCTCTCAACATACAACAGTACAGCCTGTGGGGGATGAACATATGCAGCCCTGCTGGGGGTTATACTGTTACCAACCCTGACTGCACCTGACAATCAAGTGGGGTTGTGCAACATTGGCAACACACCCCACACATCACATGGTCCCACATGATCCCCACCACAGGCCACACATACGGAGATACCTTGTACAGTACCCCTCCATACTCTGTGTGGGCACCAACAACAGCCCACATCACCAAACACAACCACACCAACCTGTAGCCCACAGACACATGTGCCCATCACATACAGCCAATAGGGTGTCAGAATATACTCAACACACCTGTCTTAGGTGAATGTTGGCAGTCACACTGCTGTTCCACTCAGCAGTCTACACAAGACGATAGTCACTCACATCCTGCTGTCCAGTAACTGGTTCTGCAACATAACCTATGCACACATGCCACAAGTCAGCAGGTACGGTGTGACTCCCCTTCCATGTTTGTGTGACAAACATTGTCACTCAGGGCACAGACTATGTGTGCAGGGACATGCAATAGCCCACCAGTGGTGTTGCCCTGCTGGTGAGGTCCATGCCCTGGGAAGCATTTTGTGTTCATCCGGGCCTGTTACCACTGTACTACGAATGACTTTGTCACTCCCAACAGTTGTCCCTGCTTCTGCTGTCATTCCACAGGCATCTAGTATACATCCACTTTGACAGACCCGGCCAAGCAACATGATGCTGTGGCACAGTTGACCTGCACCTGTCAGCCCTGGGAGTACGGATCACATGTTGGTCTCTTGCTGCTGTTTTACTGGCTGTCTTGCACAGTGCCCAATAACAGTCACCACCAGAATGGGAACAGGCTAGTGAAGCATGTGGTCATGTCACACAATGCTTGACATCATCCTCTGTGATGCACGCAGGCAAGGTACACCTGATACTGCACCATTGCAATATCTCTGCAGTGACTGGGACCTACCTCTTGGCTCTGCAGAGCACACCTGCAATGACTGGGTATAGACAGACCGTACCTGTCAGGCACGTACCTGGAGTGGTACACCCACAGATGAGGTGTCCCCATATTCCACTATGTTGTACACACATCCCGGCTGGTTACTTCGCACAATGCATCACAGGTGCTCCACGTGCATATGACTGTGTCCGGAACTACTGCTGCTACTAATGTGAGACTGACAGTAACCCACACCTAACTGTGATAGCCGCACATGTACTGACACATTAGGCGTACACTGTGCATGAGTCATAACCTCTGCTCAGCTTGTTCGACCCATACACCACCTCCAAGACCAACAGTATCCTTGACATGGACACTACCAACATGTGACTGCTGTTCGACACCTGTGGTTGTCCCCTCATTGGTGGAATCCAAACATCTGCTACCCACCCTTGTTAGCCACATACCGGCACCACACACTTCACGGCATACACAGTAGATGAGTACTACAACACCAACTACAGGTGGCGTATGACAGCGGTAGTTGTTGTTGTGACACACGTGCAGGTAGACAATGCACATGCAAACGCTGAGACATACCCCAGTGCACTTCAATAGCATGTACACAACAATGTGGTTCATGCTATTCCACACAGAGCCAAGCAGGTACACACCAGAATACAGACGACACTCTGGGGGTGCAGTCCCATGAACATACTTTACAACAACAGGTGGGGGCTGTTACACAGTGGTGTACTTTCCCATGGGCAGGGTGACTCACTGGTCAGCCTTGGTAGGGCCACAGGATCCCATATCACATACACCATAACTAGCTATATACACATTACTGTGACACATTCCAAGATGTATCACAGGGCATTTTGGTGGTATGTCATTAGTCGTATGCAATACCCACATCTGCTCACACATACAACTGTCACCCTGGAACATGACAGTAACAGGTGATGTTGGCAACATCCTGTCTGATGGCTTCATTGCTAACATTACACCCTCTCACTCCCTGCAGGGCCACATTTTTTGCAGGTACATTGCGGTGTACCTGCAGTTACATTATATGTCCTAGGACACAGGCCCCTTGTCACACTGCAATATCCCAGGCTGTGATGTCCACAGAACTCTGAACAGCATTTCTCCCCACTAGGACACCATATTCAGTATTAGCCTTGTACCAGACATTGTGGCCCCTGACTGGCACACAGCAACTGTAACACTCCTCACAGGTGGCACCACACTGCACAACTGGGACTATTGCCCTACACACCTCACTGGTCTGTTATGCATGGCTATAGGGCACATAATCATGGACATCATTTGTCGAGTCTCTGTTGTGCCCCAGTCCTTTGATGCCAGCTGGGTTGGTCTTGTTGGGGCCACAGCATGCCTCCTACACCTGTTGAACACCTTTCCTGCAGTCACCAGAGTTGTTGATGATGACACGGGTGTCCACACAGCCTGCATTGTCCTCTAGCTGCCATTCAGCACCGTTCTCCATTCTGGTAATGACTACATACACATCCACCTGCACATCACAACATATGTCTCCAGATGTTATTCAATGTGGCTAATGGACGGGACACACACACTGAGGGTGGCATACCAAATCACATACTGCAATCCAGTTACACTTGGCTTACCACAGTTCTCAGTCATGGGGCCCTCATGTTCAGTATATGCTTCCCTGAGGTACAGGCTACCACTGAGGGGACTTCCCTGCCTAGCTTTACAGACCACTGCATACCCAGTGCTGTTGTTTCTCCACCAGCTGATACAGACCCCATCCATATGGGTGTCACTGTGACAGATACTGATATGAGCATCATAGCCTCTACCTGCATGACACTTGGTGTGTACATCACCTTTGCAGTACACCATCCTTCCACTGGTTATCACATAGGTGTTATTCCCCTACATACATGTTGCATTGTACATATGTGTGAGACACATGTATGTCGCACACACTCCTGTGATTACCACATTGCCACTGTGGCATGGATATCCTTCTACATGTTCACACATGTCTGTCCTGGGTGTGTAGCTGGTACATAGGCACCCATTGTACCTCTGAACACCAGACATATACACAGATCCATGGGTACAACACCCCGCATAGGGTGTACCTTACACAACAGCTTTACATACCCCAACATTAAAACGCCATGATGTTTATTGAGCTACACCTGGTGACGTATGTGGCTTATGTACAGACACCACATCTGTACATATTTGCAGACTACATGCTCAGGGATGACATCTGCTGCAAAGACAGGGCCCATGTCAGCAAATATGTTTATGGATATACTCCGCATACACAACATACACAGTAGCCACTATGACCATGATGCTCCTGGATATGTGCACACACGCGACTGTGTGTGGCATGTGCTTGGGGGTTGCATTCCCAGACCGGACACTCACCATGCTTTGGGATATGTTTTCTATGTACATCACGCATGGACAGTCAGTAGTAGTGTTCATGTGATACCTCGCTTGCTGGATGGTGGACACATGTACACCAGGGATCACTGCAGTAGCTGTACTGTGCAGTGATGCAGGTTACACATGGCTCTTCTGTTCACAGGACACTACCCTGGAGATGTGCCACTGGTGTGCACACTGTAGTTGTTGTTACACATTGACTTGCCAGACTGCATGGTACACCACTATGAACCTGTGCAGCTATTACATGCCCTTTGTGCATGTTTACTGGTATAGCCCTTCCAGTTAGATTGGCTGTCATGCTATTATAATGTCCCATGACTACGGGCCATATGTCTACTGTTATTGTACACGCCAATCATGTTCATGTTTGTCTGTCACATCTCTTCCACTATCCTAGTATGGGAGTAATGTTTGCATCCTTTGCAAATGCACAGAGTGGAGTACATAGTTATTTCATCATAACTGTTTATACATATCTTAATTACATAGTACTTACATCGCTATATGATACCTTTGTTATGCATCATATGCCTGTTCTCCTGTGTAACATATCTGAAGTATCAATCTACTGTACTATACATTACACATGTTTTACATGGTATCCCATAATTCAACCATTACTTGCACAGAGGTTCACCTTAGACATGTCATTGACGTTATATGCCCATACACATGCATACTGTTACAGTATATCTACATATACTATCCCCTGCTATGGCACATACTTATTGGACATACCCTGCCACTGACGGCGGGTTGTATGACATCATTCTACTTAACGCTGTCATGTTGCATCCCTTGTGGTGTCTGTGCTGTTTACCGTGTGGCCCACTGCTGGACGCACATCTTCTACAAGCATTGGTACGATCAGCGAGACATCACTACATAAATACCATTCCCCACTATATGCATGGCGGACACTGTTAATTACTGCAAACCAGGCTATGCATACACTGACATTACGTAATTCAGAACATACTATACATACAGTTAGTATTATACATACCTAGATATCGTTCTGGTGTTTCATCTCTATCTCGCTCCTCTGTATCACACTTTGAACTGTTATACGGTATGAGCATACAGTTTGCACATCTGGCAAGTTATCCTTATATACGTCTATACCTGCAACATGTGGTTTACTGCTGCCAATTGGTGGTCCGTTGTGACTAATTACGTGCACTTCAGCCAGACCTCTCAACCAACTGGGGACAAATTTCAAAAGAATCAGGGACAAGTCAAGCACAAATCAGGGACAATCAGTGACACTTTTAAAATATTAGTGCTATTAACTTGAAACATTGACAGAATCAGATCATATGAATTAATACATATTTTATGAAGTAAAAGAAGTTTATAACTCTTACTTATTGTCATTATTCATTAAGTGTAATTCACCACCTTTCCTCCAAAAGTCACTAGTTTTAGGAGGTATTAAGAGGGACAGAGTTAAAATTTGAGTCAAAATCAGGGACGTCCCTGAAAATCAGGGACAGTTGAGAGGTATGACTTCAGCTGTGCAGCTACTGCAATCACCAATTACATGGCAGCAGTGGGGTATAATTGAATTCTCCACCTGGGCGTTGGCCATTTGCCCTGCCTTCGGGGAGACGGCCTGTATTGTGTTTTGTTGTGTGTAATTGCAACTACTTTGTGTAGAGCCAAGTTTATTTTGGAGTGATGTCCCCCGTGGATTGTGTGTGATTCTACCTGTGACTGTACCTGTCATCCCACCCATCTGATAAAGGACTATTGCAAACACCTGTAACATCGCCGTTTGTTCCGTTATACGACGGATACAATTTTGCATGGCGCCTTTAAATGTCTCTCACAAGGTATGTCAACGGTTCAGCAGATGTAATTGACTAACTAGATGTTTGGGCTGTGGTTACGGTCTGTATTGCTATTGTTTACAGTGTGGGGGATGTAGGCAGGTGTACGTAGCATATACGGTTTTGTGGGGCTTGCATTTCTACGTAGTCCATATATATGTATGTGGGCTCCTTCCCTAATTACTGTGCTATCACTTAATAGACTTCTATTATGGGAATTTACTGTGGGCCGTTGTTAACTGGTTTCAATATGGTATGCAGGTGTGGTTGATACTTCCGTACCTCCGGATGTACGGTGATATGTGCAGAGATATTTGTAAATGAACACTATCCCGTGTATGTCTGCCCCAGATATTTGCTGTCATTGCAGTGGTGTTGGTGGCAGACCCTCTGTCACATAGCTTGCCACCTTTTCATATGGCCATAGTTGGACACTTGTGGGTCACACAGTGGTGTTTACAGGCTGACATATGGCCACGGTCAGTACACGGGATAGCACATACTTTTATCCTCATTACAAACCTATTGTTCTTGGTCCTTCACTACGTATCGGTTTGCATGTAACATTTCCATTTCTTACATACAGGCATGAGTATTTCCTGCAACTATTGCATATTATGTGGGACATACTAATGTCCTACACTCATGGACAGTTGCCCTTTCTAATGTTTCATGTCAGGACACACCTGCCCAGGGGGGTCCGTCCCTCCCGATGTGGGACAGGTGTTTACCACATGCCTACGGATAGCTATACCCGCACCTACCGTAGTCATCTACCTCCGAGTTGCCACCTACAGACACACTATGCGGACACACACGACACACTTTAGTCACATGGGAACACACATGACACCCTCATCACACACATACACAGGCTACATCACACACAACCACAGTTGTACACGGTACCTACATGGTCTGCACCGCCGACAGCGGTGACTACATGTCCTTACTATCGTCCTATTGCTCGCAGTTCTACTGTTCCAGTACTGTGTTCTTTCTGTCTTTCATCCTCCTGTTTACACGTGTCAGTGTGTGACACATTCCATGGTTGGCGGTATCCTGTTTATTTGTACCTCAAAGGTGTTTAGAATGTCGTCGACCTATCTATATATTTGCAGATGCCAGTGACCCCTTGTATATCGACATATATCACACTATCGCCTTTTCTGTCTGTATTATATATGTGTAGATATATACAGATATATATATATATATATATATATATATATATATATATATATATATATATCTGTATATATATATATATATATATATATATATATATATATATATATATATATATATATATATATACATATCTTAGACAGGGGTGGTGACAGGCACGCTACGCCTTTCATTGTGTGTTTGTCAGTGTATACTGTGTTTCCTAGACTCCGCATGTTTGTGTCTATACCTGTCACATTACACACCTGCCATAGGTTAAGATTACCTCCCTTCCCACTTTGCGAGGGACAATCCCTCTTTGTGCAGTTGTGTCCTGTGAAATATTTGTGAACATAGCAAATGTCCTGTGACTTTGGGACAAATATATTCCCTATAGTTTATGTCATTGTTGCATGTCACCCTTATTCTGTATCTGACCCGCCCACATGTTACAGGACACGGAACACATACTTGCGACCATTACTAAACTATAAGCTTTTTATCTATGCAAAACACTGTTGTTCTGGTTTTCATCCTGGCTGGGTGTGTGTTGTCCTGCTGACATCTGGCGTATATCCCACATTGGTCATTTGAACTGTGGCAACCCTACCGTATGTACATCTTGCCTAGCAATAGTGTTAGGTGATTGTGTACATGACTGCCTGTTCCACTCTTGGCAGTGGTCGTTTTACCCTTCAGAGCAGGCACTACTTGTTCAGGGATGACTAACGCTGGTGTCACCTGTTCTGTACATCATTGACCGTGATCTGCACAGTGGTCGGTGACACTTAGCCCTGTTTCGCGCATATCCGTATAGTCATTTTTAAACATCACTTACCAGCTGTGGGCAACGCTTATTCCCGGTAACGTGTGCTACACATATTCTGATGACCTGCATCCGGATTGCATTACCCGTGCCATCGGGATTATGTTACATCCCTTGCGGGACATGGGACCGGGAACATGCACGACAGTCACTGCATGTACCACTTGGACATCTGGGGGTTGTACACAAATTATGTAAATTTGTATGTGCAGTACACTACAGCAGTTACTCCACACTACACTCACATGGATGACTCCGTTAGTTTACAACTTGATGGATCCAGTTAATGGTATGTCCATGTGATGTTTACTGGCTGTACTCCAGCACTGGGTATGTATATCACAATTAGGTACACCCGATAATTTGCTACACCTTCATATGACCGTGAATGCAGCATGCCGGAGTGACTAATGCCTCTCATGGGTACATCCCCTGCCTTGACACTACATCCATGATTACATTTTGTGGAGCCCCTTAGTAACGTGGCGGGTAATCCGTGATGACTGTGTATAGGACAGTGCTTACACACATGTGCTCCCGTGGTTGCCTCTGTTCCAGTATGTGACAGTTGCTTATTTGATGTTGTGGCGACGGGTGTCACTGTTTGCCCCATTTGGTGTTTTGCCTCTAACAATCGGGCATGTACCTACTGATGTACCTGAGAACCTATACACACAGCACCGACAGATGCTGATGGGCGCATCTACTGTTCAGGTGTTGGCAGTTCCGTGTTCCCATGGCTGTTGCGTGTACAATGCTTGAGGGCTGCCTATGTAGGATTCCACAGTGGGCCACCTATACATCACAATTTACAGGTAGTTGTGTTTGCGTGCCATCCATGTTATTGTGTGCAGGTGGGGAGGGGTGTCAGTCCGTGGGAACCTACACTGTCAAGGTATGTGCTATATGTTCCCTCTTTGCCAAGGCGTAGGCATATTGGGCACGCCTCCATCTGCCTACTGGGGCTGGCACAGTGTGTCCTTGGTCTGGATCCTTCTGTGCCTGTGTTGGCCTTGGCACTTGTGGTGGACTGTGAGGCCCTCCCCCGTTTTGACCCTGCTGCAGCTGTTTCCGCAGGATCATATTATGTAGCATGGCACATACTATGAAGATGTGGGCACACGTGCCTGGAGAGTACTGCAAGGCTCCACCAGATGTGTCCAAGCACCGGAACTGTGATTTCAGCATCCTGAACACACACTCTATGATGATTCTGGTTTGTGCGTGTGCCTCATTATGGCATTCTTGCATTGGTGTGGGTGCATTTCTGATGGGGGTCATCATCCATGGCTCCAGTGCATAGCCAGCATCCCCCCACAAGGTGACCTTGTGGGATGCCCCCCTGACAAATACCTGATATAGCTGTGAGGCATGCCAGATATGGGAGTTGTGGTAGCTTCCAGGGCTGCCAGCACACACATCCATGATAATGCCCTGGGCATTGCACACGACCTGGCAGTTGATGGAGTGGAATCCCTTGCGGTTTATGTAGTGCCTACCATACTCACTGGGTGATGACTTAATTTGTATGTGCGTGCAGTCTATCGCACCCAGTACCTCTGGGTAGTTTGCCACACGGTGGAAGTGACTCATATTACTGGCCAACTCCTCCTGAGTTCGGGGGAAGTGTATATGCTCATTGGCATGTGGTAACATGGCATCCAGGAACTGGTGTAGTACCCTGGATGCCGATGCCTGTGAGATCCCCATTATATCTCCAGTTGGCCTTTGAAAGGTACCTGTGGCTAGTATTCGCAAGCTTACACATACCTTCGTGTCCACTGGGATGGGTTCCCCTCTGTTGTTTCTCATTCTCAGGCGTGGCCGTCACAGCTCTACTATTTGCTGTAAGATGTCCCTGTCCACCCTGTAATGCTCTACTATCTCCAGATCATGTAGCCCCTGGTAGATTACCCTTGGTCTGAACACTCTTCTCCTCCTCCGAGGCCTACGGTGGTTGTCGGCATCATCCTCCACAACACCGTCGGTGTGTAACACATGCTGATGAATCACAGCTATGGCAGCTCCCAACATGTACATTTTAAAAGTTCCCCGTCTATTTATACCTATGGTGCAGTGTTTGGGAATACACAAGTGTGTGTTGGGTGCTTTCACATTTTATACTGTTCTGCTGTGAACACTGATGATGTCATAGGGTGTGTATGTATGATCGTGGCTACAGGGTATCTTCTGTGTTTTATTTATGAAACCGCTATTGTGCTGCCTTTGGTGTTGCATTACATTTGGATGCCGTGCTTACCTCCTGCCCTACCGTTTACATTTGTGCACGTTACACCTACCATTTGCCGGCATGCATCCAGCTGCCTGCTTTCATTTGTACTTTCCTAGACCTGGCTTATCTTGCGTAATGTGTGCTATTGCCGATCTACTGTGGGCTTGCTTTTCTCTGCTATGACAGTTCTCCTGTCTTTGCATTCCAGGTCCTCCACACCTTTCTTTGCAATCCTATGCCTCCCCTATCCTGTTTTGCAGGTTTCTGCATGCAGGCTTGTCTACTGCCGTCGATTGGCCGCCGTGTGTTGATTGGTGTTACTTGCTCATTACTACGCCAATTACCCTGCTTCGGCATTTCCTTCTTTTCTTCCCATGACCTTCCTGTTTGTACTATTGTTCGCGGCGCATGCATCTGCTTACTGGGTTTCGGGCACGAGTTCATCCCCGTACACATGCACTTTCGGGCACCATGTGTGCTCTCAGCTAAACGGTGCTATACCCTCCTCTCCACCCCTGTCCTTCAGCTTTGCTTAGCAATGGCCAGGCCAGATTTGCATTGCACCAATGTGCTTACTGATACGGTGGCACACCCCTCTGCTGATGTCATGTATCATCTTTGATACACTCCTTGGTGTTATAGTGCTGCGCCGTCGGGTACATCCTTAATCCGGCGGAACGTTTGCGATTCAGTATTACCTGCCTCATTTGCATGGCATTGACTACTAATTCATAGTTACAGCACCGAACACTGTCGTGGGCCCCTGGCAACCCTTGCGCCTTGCTTGTGGTGTGCCATGCCTACCATTGCATATTATGGTGCAATCCTGATTTGCCTTTCATTGCGATTTTCTGCCATTTCCTTTGTATTCCTGTTTGCACACACATGCCCTGCGGTTGTACTGTGCGTTACTGTGGACATGACATTAAATGTTGTTTTTTTTTTAGGTGTTGTGTATCTTTTCCTGTGCCTTTGGCTGTGTATTTCTCCATTGGCATATGTTAACTTTGTAATACATGTGTGTGGTCCGCTTCCATAACTCCGATGTTCTGTTTGGGAAAATGTAAGCCGTGTTTTTGGTTTACATTTCCATGGGCTTGCACTACGCCTGCACCACTTCATGAATCGCTGTATGCCTTCATTAGCATGGTGCGACACTGCGCTTGGGGTGATTTGCATACCTATGCCAAGGGCTGCGTAGCTCTGGCGTACGCCGGTAGTGCACGTGGGATTGGTTCGTACCTGAATTGCTCGGCGGACATATTTGGCATTATGCAGCCTACGCTACGCCTGCGCCTGGTGCAAGCTTCATGAATCTGGGGGTACAAGTTTTATGATGGCTGTAACCTTAATTATTTATATAAATAAAATGCAATAAGCACATTCCTTTCATAACTTTATGTTTGGAAATATAATACCTGACTTGTAACCTGATATAGTGAAGCCACGAACCAAACCTATTATTGGACTTAAAATTCATCATTATAAATGGTAAAATCTAGACAAAATGAACAAAGTGAGGTCTTTCTACACTTTTGCTTGTCCACATGCCTGCCAGCCACAAAGCTCCCTCCAGTCAGACTCTCACCATTCATTCCCCATGCAAGAGAATTATCCAGTACATTACAGAAATGACAGTTATCCAGAAAGCTCATCATACAGACAGCAATGCGGGTGCTTATGCAAGGGTGTAGCTAGACATATCCAGTGTACATAAATGAGTACATTTTTTTCTGAGCATCTCTTGGCAACTTCAACAGTCAAAAAGCACAAAATGTTTAGAACTGTGTAGATGAATATTTACAGTACAGATGTATACAAAGAATGCCTGTGTGGAAGGAAAACATCTCTAAAAATATCTATTAGGGGTATAAATGGGGGTTACACTTGAAAATAATTGTATCTCTTCCTATCTGTCTGGTGGTAGCATTTTGAGGGTAGAGTACATTTTTAAAAGGATGGGTGGGTGGTGAGGGGGTAACAACATTAGGTATGGGTACAAAATGTAAATTTCTGGCTACACTCCTGTGCTTGTGCCCTTACCAAAATTCCAGCAATGAGGGTGTTTATTTTGCTTAGCCTGCCCCCTGAGTAGGGGGATGTGCTAACCTTTTCACCATAGGTTCATAGGTAGTTACTAAACATGCCATCCAGGGGACCACTGAAGAGTCTAGCCCATTTTCCAAATTACCCAAAAGCACTGTCTGGTTAAATGGCTTCTTCAAGGTCACACAGCAGACAAATGGAGGCTGAGCAAATCCAACCCTGTAGTACAGGAAGAAGATTGTTAACAGCTTATAGCCTTGGTTCTCTGTGCTAACTGCCAGGCTCCACAGAAACTCATAATGCCTTAACCTCATGAATGCATGTTTTTGTACACTCAGTAATGAAGTGTACTATTAGATGATTGTTTGTTGAGCTGAATGCCCACCCCTATGATCTGTACAAAGCAATGCCTCCCTTTCTCCAAGGAATTATGCCTGTGTATGTCCTTCTCTGCTTCATCTATTCACAGGATGGCCATGTCCATTTTCCCCTGCTAGTTCCATCAATTGTGTGCGTTATTAATTGACCTTGGGTTACCTGAACCATAGTCAAAGCTTTATCCATCTATGCCACTCCAGAGTTGATGAATACATCAGTAGAATAGTTAATAGAAGGTAATAAAAATGTTTAAGTTATTGAATCTGCTATCTCTGATAATAAAAATACAGCAAATAAATCTAAAATAAGCAGTATTTTCATTTGTTAACACAGAGAGAAACAGCTTTGTCTTTACATTTATAAGAAAGCAGTTAAATTAATTCAAAACCTAAGTAGCTTCCACAGTGATATCTTTAATTTGATGTTAAATAGTCATCTATCCATCCATTTCTAAACCAAATGCTCTGATGATGGCTACTGTGGTAGAAAGTTGAGAGGGTATTCCAGATTTCCTTATCTCCTACTCATGGTGTGCAATTGTCAGGTATTTTCAGGCATGCAGAGAGATAGCTTTCAAGCAAATTCTTGGTGTCCAACGGGGCTTCCTTCCTGTGGGTTATGCCACACATGAAAGGCAGTAAGAAGACTGCCTTGTTTGGAGCCTAGACTATCTAATCTGATACCTCTCGACCCAGGACAGCAGTGGTTGTACCCCATGATCAACCCAGATTGCTGAGCTACTAACTTAATCCTCTAAACTGAGATCAGCTTCTCTGCTGAGAAACCTGATTTGTGCCACTTATATCCATGATTCTGTCCTTTGTGTCACTGTCAGAATCCCATGGAATAGGTGATGATGAGGATACTGTCTGACTGATAAACTCAGGATTTTGTTGTATGAGCCAGTTCTCACGTCACCATCAGAGGCTTGTACAATGCCTGCAATACCACAACTGTTGCAGCCACTTCCTAATCAATATATCAATCCCCCTAGTGAGCAAAACCCATGATATATAAATTCCTTCATTGATGGTAGCTGCTTTTGTCTTACTTACCGAGAGTAATCCTTTCTTTTCTCAGAGAAAACCATGGCCTCTGCTTTTTTTTTTTTTTTTTTTTTTTTTTTTTAGGAGGTAAATTTCTTCGCATAAAACATTACACAATGAACTGCTCCATTTTAACACCAGAGATCACAGTCATTTGAGGGTAGGAAGGTGACATTACCTGTAAAAGAGCAACTCATGTGACCCCCAACTGGGATACTTTCCAGACCATGTCTGCACCTTGGTATTCCACACAAGGACATCATGAACAGAAGGGGAGTTAAATAACATGTATTGGGCTTATTATATAAAAATAGTATCACCTTCCAGTGTTATTCTATTTCATTTGATTTTTCTGTGTGGTTCAATTAATATATTTGGGAGGTGGAAGCCAAATTTGATGTAAAGCCATGATTACCTTGAAAATACTGTTTCCTTATTTTACCCCAAAGATGTTGGTTCAGTTAGTTTTATTTTCTTTCAAACAAAGCATAGTGTAAGCACAAAACACCATGCTTGTATTATTATAGGTGTATTATAACAAACAGCATGTTAGCCCAGCCAAATTAATATGTCTTTCAGACTCTGTCCAGTGCACTCTAGAATTAATACAGGTTGTGATGATAAACTACATGCCATGGTATCATTTTTTGAAAAGGTGATTTTACACTTAATAATCATAGGAGGCATAATAGCAGCATTGTAACACCATTTTGAGAAAACAATATACTGCACTATCAACATACATTACATTAGCATTATAAGAATAATGTAACATAGCAGTGTGACAAGATTGATGCAGAGTCCAGATGCTACTCTGTGTGCATCAAAGAGCTAATACAGAAGGGACAGGAACTAGGATTGGAGAAGCATTTTTAAGAATTTAAGTTTGCACTTTATAATCAAGGAGAAGTAGTATATGGATATGTACTGCTTAGTACAAAATGACAGAGATTATTGGAGAGGAAAAAATGGCTCTGATTTTGCTTTCACTTTCTCCATGCAAGACATGTCTCTTGAATACTTCTAGTGGGAACATTGTTTTTATCAGTGGTTCATTATTTCACTGTTTCATTAATTTAAATACCAGTTTTCTTTAATGGTTGCTGATATTCACACTGATTTTTCGATGGCCATAATTTTACTCTAACAACCCCTACCACTATCTAAAATATTTTGAGAATAGGGTCGCCATACTATTTGCATGACTTTAAAATTAAGTCATCATGCTTTATGGAACATATCCTTAGGTAGCAATGGCAAACTATATTCCCATTCATTTTGTTTGCAAGGGGGAGTCTTGTGTCCCCTTAGCTCCCTTCTCTTTTAGAACTAGCTGGGGGATAAGCAGATGTGCTCTCATAGAACCCAAATTAATCCAAATTAATGGGAAATACAGCTTGACAAATATGGGCACCATGCATACCACACAAATGAATAATAATTTCAGAATAATGACTAAATGATTAACTTAACATAACTGACAACTTGCCTCATGAACTTCTTAAATTATGCAAATTTCTGTGGGGAATTCTTACTGAAGAGCTTTGCTTTGGTTTGATCTGGGCAGCCCGAAGAACCATCTTTGTGAGAGAAGCAACACATTGCACTTATGACATCATACAAGCCAGCACAAGAAAAATACAACTCTGGGGGTTGATTTAGGTATTCGTTGTTGGAACAGAGAAATGACAAGCAATAGAAGCTGCAGAATAAAACTTTACATATTTTATATTGTTGGTAAAAATGGCTTTGTCATCCCTTTTCCAAATCTACTAAGGAGGCTGTAGATTTGTTTAATCAACCACTTACTGAACCATTCCCTATAACTACCTCCTTCTATCCCCCTTGAGTCATTCTCCTACAGTATTGTCTAAGGATTATGTTATATTACTTATAGATGACTGTTTGTTTTTCAGAAATGTGGTACTTCTTGGATATTGTAGATTCCCATGTGGTTTGCAAATATTTTACAATGTCCACAGTGTGTACAGGGTAGGCTTGATAAGGGGACACAGTACTTGCAGCTGCTCCTTCATATCCGAAACAGGTCCTGCTGCTTCTAGCTGCTCTCATCGCAATTTATAATGGAATTATTTTTTCTGCTGTAACATCAAGTCATATCCAGACTGCATCCAGGCAACAGTTCACACAATTAAAGAAGGCATTTCCCTTTATAGTACATATTTCTTTCTCTCTTACTGCCACACAAAAATCCACAGAAAATATATTTTTGCAAGAACTAAAAGTAATATATTATTCAAACTGAGAATGACATAGGTTGCATGCCAAGATAAGAAGTGAGAATGACAAAAATATTGCTATGTCACATCATATTCAGAAGTGGTGCTTCCTCGACAGTTTCTCTTCTGACTCTTTCTTATTTTAACTTCCACGGTAATCTAGAGGCCATATATCTATCCCTCTTTCACCTTGTACATGCCTAATTGTGACTTAATTCATTAAAAGTGTTCTAAGTTATTGGAGGATGAGCAAAATAAATGTCTAAAATGTGGTATTACCTAAACTTTTGTTGTCCAAGGGTCTAGACAGATGTTTCAAAATGTGTGTTCATCATTTACCAATTGTTTTTTACTTCACTTGCATCTTAGGTCATATATAAACTCTAATAGCACAGAAGTATGCATAAGTACTTTGAACATCTAGAGTCTTTCCTTACCATTCTTGATGTGGTGGCCTACCTTATATTCAGTGCAAAGATTATTACTTGAAAACATTGTTCTCAGCATCCACCACTGCAAGATAATATTCACAAATTTTATATAGGTACAGTTGAACTTAGTTTGTGCAAATCAGTCTTTCCTTTTTGAATGATATTCTACAACTTTGTACAAAAATATCAAACTACTGATTATATTTACATTTGTATATGTATAAAGTATTTAATGCATCTAAAATGTGTCTGTCATATTTTAAATTACATGCCAAAATTAGTGGGACATAGCAGAGGCAGCAGCTCAAAATACTATTCCTTCAGTGGGGCTAACTTGAGTATAAACAATAAATAAATAATATATATATGTGTGTGTGTGTGTGTGTGAAACCATATATATATATATATATATATATATATATATATATATATATTAGTTTCACTTCATAATCTTGAAATGCTGAAATCTAGAATTTCAGCATTTCGAGACCATGAATCCAAAACTTCAGAATGCTGAAAGTGCATAAGAGCAAATTTGAATATCTTGAATCCGCGCTTATGCATTTCCAGTACGTTACATCAAGTGTCTGTTTGGGATGGTGTTCGGAATGTCAGGTAAGTGAGTGTATGTGAGCGTTTTTCTGACTTGTACATGTGGGTTAAGTTAGGGAGGAGTATGTTGAGATGTGAGTATTGGATGTGTTGTGATTGTGTGTGCGAGGGAGTGTAGAATGTCTGTGTGTGATTGTTTTCTTTTTTTCTGCTTGTGTGATCTTGGAGTTGGTATATACAAGTAGGGAGGGTGGTGGTGCAGGAGGGCTTCCCCCTGCATTTTTGTATTGTAGGTATGTGCCTGTGTGGTGTTTTGGTGAGTTTGTTTGTTTTATGGTTTGGGTTTTGTGGTTTGTGTGTAGTGCGGTGTATGCTGTATGTTCGGTGTTCTGGTTTCGGCTTTGTAAGTGTCGGTGTTGTGAAGGTTTCGGCTTCATGGTCTCGAAATGCTGAAATTCAAGATTTCAGCACTTCGAGAATATGAAATGAAACTACACACACACATATATATATATTTATATATATATATATATATATATTACATCAATATTAGCCTCAAAGAGCCATGGGTAGAAGCAGAAAGCAGAAAAAAGAGAATAAACCAGATACATAAATATATACATAAAATTCTTCATTGCCATGTCATTTAGCATAAGTAAAATATTCCTTGTGAAAGTTCTTTAGTTCTTTTGGCTGTACAATTCAAACTCAAATTTGAAGCTGTTGTTTTGCTCTATAATTTGCAGCCATCATCCAAATGCTGGAAATCTTTCTGGCTAGCCAGTGGTTATTTTCCTACTGTCATGTCACAGCACACAAGAGCAAACAAACCGCTGGATTCAGCAAGCTCTGCACAGAGTTCCTGAATAGTGCAAGAGCTGCTGCACACAATATGGTCGCTGAGCGATCCAGGAACAAGCCCCTGAGACGTGCACGAGCACGCCTACACTATTCCTGCATGGACACCACTGCTATATGCTAATTACCTCATTTGCTGGTGAAAACCATGCAAATTAGGTGAATTAGTGATCCAGGAAGCAGGCAGGCATCTGTGCAGGATGTTTTTATAGCTAGCTTTAGAGGATTTGATGAGGGATCTCAACCTTTTGTTGATGCTGATAAGGGAGTTTTTCCAGTCTTGGGACTTCGCCTTATCCCACATCAGTTTCCTCCTTCTGTTGTAGAGTTTGTTTATGGCAGGGGACCACCAGATTGGCTTCCTTTTTTTGAGGAGAGTGTCTTGGTTCTACTGGGTATGGTGAGATACATGCATTTGTATACGTGTTTGTACAGTCCATTGGTGTATGATTCGGCAGTCATGCAACTATTCTCCATTTGCATGGGTGCTGTGAAGTTAGCCACCTCTATTTTTAGGAGCCCAAAGTTAGCGTTGGAGAAGTTTTTCATGGTGGTTGCCTTTGTGGAGATGGGGTGGGGGTGGATTTCCAAGGTGATTAGTTTGTGGTCAGATCTAACCAGGGAGGAGTTGACTATTGGTGTAGAGCAATGGTCGCCCATGTTAGTAATGACAAGGTCAAGGATGTTGCTACCTTTAGTGGGGGTAAGAATAAGCTGGTCCAGGGCATTGGAATTAATGAATTCCAGAAAGCATTGGGCAAGTGTATTGGTACATGAGTAGTTTTCCCAGTTAATGGAGGGGTAGCTGAAGTCACCCAATATGAGAGTGTTAGGTTGAACCCTAATATTCTCCAGGGTGCTTAGGAACATGGAGTGTGAGTCTTGGGACAGGGCTGGGGACCTATAGCAGGCTATGACCTGAATCGCTGCCTTACCCAATGATAGCTGCACTTGAAGTATCCATAATCTCAGATGCATTATGTTGGGCTATTAGTCTAGAGGTGTGCACATCCTTTATGAATATGGAAATACCACTGCATTTGGAGCTTTGGCCCAAGATCTGAGGCAAAAAGTTGTGGAATAAGTTATAGCCTGGTAGTGCAGGGGTGCTTTCTGCTGCCTTAAACCAGGTCTTTGTTACAGCACAAATGTCAATTTTCTCTATTTTAAGGAGTGCTTCGAGCGAGTGCATTTTCAAATTTTGACTTCTAGCTGTGAGCAGCATGACTCTCAGATTGCATTTGATTGTAGCTGTTATGGTGGTAATTTGGTCTTTGGAACACCGCCTAAAAAAGGCACTATAGGGGTGGCAAGAGCCTTGGCCATTATCCAGAAGCCCATGAGTAACAGATGCATGCCATCTCTGGCAAAGCATCATGGTCTGTCAGTCATGTCATCCCAGGCAGACAGATACTGGATCCCATTAGAATGACACCAGAAACTTAGCCAATTGTTGAAATCAATCATTTTCTGCTTGTACTGTGGTATCATTCTGGGTGATGGTAGGATGCTGCTCAGGGCTAAGGTCATACCTGCTTGGGCTACATAATCCAAGAGCTCCTACATGTCTCTTTTCATGTGGTCCACGGAGGTACATCTCAGGTCATTCACACCCACATGTACAATGACAGAGTCATATTTGTACCTGTTGCTGAGGGACCTGAGTGCTTGCATTATATGGCAGATCCTGGCACCTGATTATTACTTTCTTCTTAGTCAACCTAGTGAGTGGGATGCCTCACTATCAAGTCACCTATCACTAGTGTGCTGGGCATGCTGTTTTCCCTTAGGGGCTTTGGCTGAGTTGCACACTGTTTAGGAGAGTTACGTGTCTCGTGATTAGTGTTGTGTTGTGGTGGTTGAGTGCATTTCTGCCTTGGAGGTCTCTGCTGTTTGGGTAGATTTATATTTAGAGCCTCCGTGAAGGTGGGTGTGTGGTTTGTGTTTTTATGTGAAGGCAGTGCTGGTGTGTGTAAGGATATAATTACATGTGTGTTGCACTGCATGCATATCTGTTAAAAAAGTACTGTAGAACTCTATGTACTTCTTGTGTTAAACATTACTCAGCACTGCTTCACTCTGACAGAATGTGAACTAAATTGCAGAATTTAATCTGTTGCTTATTTTTCTTTGAGGCACCTTTTGGCATTCAGAATTACAGAATACCTGAAGCATTGCTAATACTCTCTAGTTTAAAATTTATTTATGCTAATTTGCCTTTAATCAAGTAATACCGATGTGGTGTAGAATATCACACTTCTGGCAGTCTATATACATCCTTCCATTCCAGTGCTTTTTCTGAAAAATCAGTGTTAAAAGCAGAAGATAGACAAATGCAAGTAATTTGTCAATTCTAAAAGCTACTGAAGCTGTACAAATAGTAATGTTATCAGTGAGAAGTGTTCTTTACAGAGATAATGGTCAGTGTAGTCATAGGCTTTTCCATAAATTCTAACAAACCCAGAATTAGATTTTTTGCTAAACTTTCAGAACTAAATTGTCATATCTTGTAAACTGTTCAACACAGACATATATTGTTAAAATGCCTTTGCCAACCAGACATAGGGCCGGATTCATGATGGCTTGCACAGAGTCTAAGAGTAGAGTAAGACTCCATGCAGCCATCATGTCCAACGAGCGATCCAGGAACAGCCTGTAGGGGCGTGTAAGAGAGCTCCTAAAACGGCTCTTACACGGACAGGGCTGGGACATGCAAATCACCTCAACTGCAGGTGAAAGGCATGCAAATGAGGTAGATTTGTGATTCAGGAAACTCAAACCTGTTTGAGTAAGAGCAGTGTTATTTGTAAAAATGTACTTAGTTTACAACTGAGTACCGTTCTGCAAATAGCAAAACGGAGCTGTGACAGCTCCAAATAAAGGTTGCATCCAGTGTAGGAAGCATGCCAATGGCCAAATATATGGCCATTGGAAATGTTCCCTGATGCAAAATTAAAATAAAAATAATTTTTATTTACGCTGATTTCCGATGTTTAAGCGTACTGCAGCGCCACGCAATTGGGCTGCGCTCTAAAAACCAGAATACTAAAAATTACAACCCACAAATGTGGATTTTATAGAAATTGTTAATGTACAATGCAAGGGAATGGCAGGCTGAAGACAACATGGCCACCGAGTAGAGGTTGCTAAGGGAGGAAGCTCAGTCTAAGACATGTAACCAAGCATTAGTAGGCAATCCTATGTAAATGAGTGTTAGGATAGTGAATCGCTAGTTTACATAGCAAATGAGCACAGTTAATGGAGTGTAAGAGTAGGATATGGGGAGTAACAGAGTAGAAGATAGGTGACATCACAAGGGGGGTATGTTCGAAAGAAGTGAAGCTCATTGGAGCAGAGTGGCATGTGTCCGCTGTCAGTTAGACATCATGGAAAGAGGTGTGTCAACAGGTAGGCTTGGGAAAGCCAAGAACTGGAAGGTGTATACCATGGATAACACCAAAGTTTCTTGCTGAGCGTGCATGCGTGCGTGTGCGCGCATGTAAACACAAGTAAGACAGAGTGCGCGTGTGTACGCGTGAGTGCGCTTGTGTAAGCCGGAGTAAGCATGTATAAGGCTGTGTAAAGAGTTGTAAGTGTGTTTGCGCTCGTGTGTTCACGTTTTAACCCGAATAAGCAACTTTTAGTCCATGTAAGCATGTGTGCGCACGTCATAGTTGCTGTGCTCGTGTTTGCGCTTGTGTGCGCGGCGCTCCCCCCTGAGGAAACAGAAAGGAAAAAGGAAGCACAACAAATAGTAGGAAGCTACCAGGGAGTACTAGCAGAGCTAGCAGGTGAAAACAATCAGAATCAGGCAATTACACAGGCAGTATACTAGCCCAGCCCAGCCTAGCACTTAAAACTCTACAAACAACAGTCCATTATGTTTCTCACAAGAGACACTGCAGTAAGCTAATAGAAGTGAAAACTGAAAAAGCTTTACTGAGACAAAGAAATGTTAGGGGCTGCCATTGCTGTTATAAGGCAACATATGCAACATGCTGAGGGTGGTGACAATGGAAATGCTGCTGGACAACCCACAGTGAGGAGACGGAGAAGAGTGTACAGGCCCAGGGTAACCTACCAGGGGCTACATGAGCTGGAGATAGTGGAGCACTATAGAGTGGACAGAGACCTCCTGCAGCAAATTGTTGAGCTGTGCAGGCCATGCCTCACACACAGAACCAACAGAGGGGAACCCATCCCAGTGGAAACCAAGGTATATGTTGGCCTAAGAATATTAGCAACAGGTACCTTCCAGAGACCAACTGGTGATATGATGGGGATATCACAGGCATCAGCATCCAGGGTACTACACCAGTTCCTGGATGCCATGTCAGCACATGTCAGTGATCATGTATATTTCCCCAATTCCCATGAGGTATTGGCCAGCAATATGCATCTCTTCCAGCAAATAGCGGAATAACCTGAGGTAGTGGGTGCAATAGACTGCACGCACATATGCATCAAAGCACCAGCCAGCGAGCGGGGTAGGGTCTACTTCAACTGCAAGGGCTTCCCCTCCATCAACTGCCAGGTCATGTGTGATGCCCAGGGCATAATACTGAATGTGTGTGCAGGCTGCCCTGGAAGCTACCATGATTCCCATATCTGGCATCTGACGCAGCTGTACCAGACATTTGCCAATGGGGACATCCCACATGGTCACCTAGTGGGGGATGCTGGCTATGCACTGGAGCCGTGGCTGATGACAGGGTAAATATACAATTACCCATACAGTCATCAAGATGTCTCCAGTAGGTGGTCAGTGGGTGGCTCTGCCTATGTGAAACTGGGATTACATTCTGTAGTGAGTGGAGCCTCTGGGATAAGACTCTGTCCCTCCACAATGTCCTATTAACATCTGTGCTGAGGTATACGTCCCTGCAGTGTGTAGCTCCAAGGGAGTTGGATATCCTGAGGTGGAGCATGTCCAGTAATACTGGTTTGGGTATAGCTGTAAACAACAGGCACACATCATATCTGAGTAGGTGGTAAGCGACTGAGTAGAGCTGGAGTTACTGCATCTGAACTATACAGGGCATCTGTGTGATTCCCTAGATCTGCTTGGTGAGGACCATCCGTGGCCAGTACAGTTGCTGCAGGTATCAGGTAAGGTACACCCCAAATGTGGCATTGTAACCAAGTATGGATGTGATGAGTATAGGGGCACAATGACCTCACTCGATCTAGATGTGAAACCATATGGGATAAGGTGGCACACATAGCAGGTGTGTCCAACCACTTTGGCAATGTGAATGTTAAAGGCAACAGTACGAACAAGTGATGTCCCCAAACCCCTAACAACCTCTACCGTATGTAATGGAGTACTACCTATGTGATAATGTGTGGGCATGTTGTTACTCCCAAAGGGGATGACTATGCAACTAATGGCATTAAGCTGTAGGCCATGGCTCTGGCACCACTCATCCATCTCTGTAAGACCCTGATTGAGTATGCATGTGGCAGCTGGAGAGTTGATAATGGCACCCAGTTTGCAGTCAAGAGCAAACCTGAACAGTCATATTCCCCCCGTGATAGCCTGTACGTAAGACAAATATATACTGAACAAGAGAAATCCCAGGACAAAGCTGTGTGTGATGCCATGTGTAACTGGTGTATAGTCAGTCATGGCACCTGCAATCCTCACCATGTGGGTGCTATACCTGATCTAGGTATCAATCCATTGTGTGAGATATGTGTCCAAATTGACGCTGGTGAGCCTATGCATAATTGCCCAGTGGGTTATTGTGTTGAATGGTTTTGCAAGTTCCAGGTAGGCTGTGTGGATAGCCGTCCCTATGTCGATGGACCTGTTAGCCATTTAAAGAATACCTACAGGTTCAAGAGGCAAGATCTGGCCACAACAATGCTGAAATGAGTAGGACACAGTGGGCCGGATTCACGATGGCTTGCACGGAGTCTAAGAGTAGTGTAAGACTCTATGCAGCCATCATGTCCGACGAGCGATCCACGAACAGCCTGCAGGGGCGTGTAAGAGAGCTCCTAAAACGGCTCTTACACGGACAGGGCTTGGATATGCAAATTATCTCACTTGCAGCCGAAAGGCATGCAAATGAGGTAATTTTGCGATTCAGGAAGCACAAACCTGTCCGTGTAAGAGCTGTGTTATCTGCAGAAATGTACTCAGTTGACAACTGAGTACCGTTCTGCAAATAGCACAATGGAGCCTTGTCAGCTCCAAATAAAGGTTGCATATGTTCCAGGAAGCATGCCAATGGCCAAATATGTGGCCACTGGCAAAGTGCCTCCATGCAAAATTAAAATAAAAATGTTTAAACGTAGCGCGGCACCACGCAAACGGGCTGCGCTAAAAAAAAAAATAGAAAAATATTTAAAACCCATAAAAGTGGGTTTTATGCAAACCATCAATTTACAATGTAAGGGAATAGCAGGCTGAAAACAACATGGCCATCGAGTAGGGGTTGCTAAGGGGGGAAGTTCAGTGTAAGACATGTAACTAAGCATTAGTAGGAAATCCTATGTAAATGAGTGTTAGGATAGTGAATCGCACTTTTACATACCATATGAGCACATTCCCTGGAGTGTAGGAGTAGGATAAGGGAGAGTAACAGAGTAGGAGATAGGTGACATCACAGGGTGGTATGTATGAAAGAAAAGAAGCTCATTGGAGCAGAGTGGGATGTGAAAGCTGTCAGTTAGACATCATGGAAAGAGGTGTGTCAACAGGTAGACACGGGAAAGCCAAGAAATGGAAGGTGTACACTGTGGATAACACCGAAGTTTCTTGACGAGCTTGCATGCACGCGTGTGTGCGCTGGGAAGCCCGAGTAAGATGGAGTGCGCGCGTGTAAGAGTGAGTGCACGCGTTTATGCCGGAGTAAGCATGTAGAAGCCTGTTTAAAGACTTGTAAGCACGTTTGCGCTAGTGTGCACAAGTTGTAACCTGAATAAGCAAGTTGTAATCCATCTAAGCATGTGTGCGCTCATGTTAGCTGCTGTGCGCGTGTGTGCCCCTGTATGCACGTCGTTCCCCCCTGAGGAAACAGACAGTAAAAAGGAAGCCCAACAAATTGTAGGAAGCTACCAGGGAATACTAGCAGAGCTAGCAGGTGAAAACAATCAGAAGCAGGCAATTACACAGGCAGAACAGTAGCACAGCCCAGCACTGAAAACTCTGCAAATAACAGTGCAGTATGTGTCTCTCAAGAGACACTGCAACACTTGAGTAAGCTGCTAGAAGTGAAAACTGAAAAAGCTTCACTCAGACAAAAAATGCTAGGGGCTGCCATAGCTGTTATAAGGCGACATATGCAGCATGCTGAAGGTGGTGACAATGCAAATGCTGCCGGACAACCCACAGTGAGGAGACAGAGAAGAGTGTACAGGCCCAGGGTCACCTACCAGGGGTTACATGAGTTGGAGATAGTGGAGGGCTATAGAGTGGACAGAGACCTCCTGCAGCAAATTGTTGAGCTGTGCAGGCCACGCCTCACACACAGAACCAACAGAGGGGAACCCATCCCAGTGGAAAACAAGGTATGTGTTGGCCTAAGAATACTAGCAACAGGTATCTTCCAGAGACCAACTGGTGATATGATGGGGATATCACAGGCATCAGCATCCAGGGTACTGCACCAGTTCCTGGATGCCATGTCAGCACATGTCGGTGATCATGTATATTTCCCCAATTCCCATGAGGTATTGGCCATCAATATGCGTCTCTTCCAGCAAATAGCGGAATACCCTGAGGTAGTGGGTGCAATAGACTGCACGCATATACGCATCAAAGCACCAGCCAGTGAGCAGGGTAGGGCTTACATTAACTGCAAGGGCTTCCCCTCCATCAACTGTCAGGTTGTGTGTGATGCCCAGGGCATAATAATGAATGTGTGTGCTGGCTGCCCTGGATGCTACCATGATTCCCATATCTGGCATCTGACGCAGCTGTACCAGACATTTGCCATTGGGGACATCCCACATGGTCACCTATTGGGGGATGCTGGCTATGCACTGGAGCCATGGCTGATGACACCCATCAGAAATGCATACACACCTGAACAGGAACGCCATATTGAGGCACACGCACAAACACGTAATGTAATAGAGCGTGTGTTTGGGCTGCTCAAGTCACGGTTCCAGTGCCTGGACACATCTAGTGGAGCCTTGCAGTACTCACCAACTACATGTACCCAAATTGTCATGGTATGTGCTATGCTACATAATATGATTCTGCGAAAACAGCTGCAGCAGGACCAGCATAGGCCCAGCCCAAACAGTCCCCCACCATTGCCAAGGCCATCACAGGCAGAGCGTGACTCGGAAGAGGAACAACCTGAGCCTGCCCCAGTAGGCAGAAGGAGGCATGCCCAGTATGCCTTGGCCTTGGCAAAGAGGCAACGCATAGCACATACACTGGCTCAGTAGGAACCCTGGAAATGATACCTCTCTTTGACTCACACATATAGTAAAAGGGATGCCTAAGTTGACACAACCTGCTTTCAAACATGTACAGGGAGTGTAGTATGTGCATCCAACATAGGCAGCCCTGCAGCACCACCTGAGGCATGATTGCCATGTGTTAAGCAATGTAACACCATGTAGTATATGCAAACTTGAAGACCCATGAGTAACATCCTACCCTCACCAAGCATGATGCCACAATATGAAGACAAGATGATCAATTACAACAATTGGCGTAAGTATTGTTGTTAGTCAAAGGGATCAATGCCTGTCAGCCTGGGATGACATGCTGAGCAAGTCACGATGCTCCACTATGGATGGCTTGCACCTATCACCCTGGCTTTTGGATACTGGCAAAGGCTGTTGTCACCCCTATAGTGCCTTGAATAGGTAAGGCTCAAAACACAAACCCACCACCATAGGTATCACACGGGATACGAAACTAGAAGTAATGCTACCCAATGCCAGAAGTCTAAACTGCAAGATGCATGCAGTCCAAACTCTCCTCAGCATGGAGAATGTTGATATCTCTGCAGTAACAGAAACCTGGTTCAAGGCTCAAGAGCACCCTAGCACTACCAGGTTACACCTCATACCATTCTTTACAGCCCCAAAACATGGAACAAACTACAAAAGGAGGGTGAGTATCAATAATTGTCAAGGATACCCACACCCCCAGGTTGGTGCCACAGCATGAAGCAGCACAGACTATCCACGTGCAAGTAACAGTGGCTAAAACTGCCTCCCAGTTAAAGTAGCCTGCTACAGACCACCCTCCTAAATCCAGGACCACTTGGCCTACTTGAGAACACATGAAAATATGAAGGTCTCTCCAAACAACATTATATTGGGCGACTGCAACTACCCAAACATAGACTGGGAGCATTATTCTAGCACCAACACCCTAGGCCAAAGGTTCCTAGACTTCATAAACCAAATGCTATGGAACAACTTGTCACCACTCCCACAAGAGGGTAAACATACTGGACCTGATAATCACCAACATGGGGACTCTATGGCCAAGGCGAAGTGTATCCCTCACTGGTAAGATCAGACCATACAGTAATCTCACTGGATATTCACATCCTGACCCCAGTCCCTGGCCAGAAAACAACAGTGAAAAACATGTGTAAAGCAAATTATGCACTCCTCTAAACTGAGGTGGAATCCATTAAAGCCCTTGTGCCTGTGGAAAATATGGCCCAGACCTCAGAACCCTTTATGAATGCATTCTATGAACACCTTCAGGAATGCATGGACTATGCAATCCCAAATCAAACCAAGACCCAATCCTCCAAAGGCAGGCATCCTGTCTGGTGGACCCTAGCCATTAACAAACCATGCAAGAGAAGGAGGAAGCTACTACATGATAGAGCAAAACCCAAAAAGGGAAGGCATCACTGATCAGTATTATGACAAATAACTATGGCCACACATAAAATCCTCTAAGGCCAGCTACGAGATAAAAATTGTACAGGACACTAAGGATAATCACAAGGCTTTCTTTACTGATGGTAGGAACCTGGGTGGGAATTCCCAGATATGCTCAGAATTAGTCCAAAATGACAGACAATACACCAAACCCACAGACATTGCCAACATCCAACCTGACAGGTTCAGTGCAAACAACCCCCCCCACCAAAAGGCCAAATATCTATCCCAGCAGAGTGCTAGCCCCCTGACATCTCAGATGCTCAGGTAACAGCCAGCATCCCTAAAGCAAAACACACAGCATCAATGGGACCAGATGGTGTCCCGGGCTGCATCCAACATGAAGTCCAAGAAGAATTGAACACCAAATAAAACCACTGCTCAATCTCAGTCTTACCACAGGATATGTACCCAAACAGCAGTGTACAGCAACAGTGGTCCCTCTCCACAAAGGTGGTGCCTGAATGGATCATGCAAACAATCAAGGTCACGTACATTCCTCTTTGTAAAGACTGATGATGTCAGCACCCTATAAGTACAGCAGGAGAAGAGAAACCACCCAGTAATGCGAATAGCGCACTGTGCTAATGCGTCTCTCTCACGTGTCATAACATAGTTAGGTAGGGGTTTGAATCCTACAAAAGCCATGTGTGTGTTTGTCACACAGTTTTTCAATGTGTGGTGGGTTTTGCTTTTATTATTGTATGACATATAACTATAACAGTAATTGCAATGCACACATCAGGTATGTGTGTGTGCCACATACAGATATGTACCTGTGACCTTCAATAGTTCATATGTGTGAAGCCCGCCTCATATGAATACAGTTGTTACCTGCGCCAGCATGTCCTGCAGATTCCCAGACTGTACGCCATACATGTATGTTGTTGACAATGCAGGCTACTGCAGTGATCTGTGCCCTAGGCCAACTGGGTGACACACACTCATGAAATCTGTGATATATTAATGTGGGTGAGGGTTCATGTCTGGAGTATATGTCACACATGTTATAACACAGCAAAGTCTGTGAGTAATGGACATCCATTGTAGGTGTATGGCAACTGTTGCTGATATGCATAAAGACACCTTCTTGCTTAGGCAATACACCAAGGGACTGCACAATACCTTTGGAAATGTGAATATCACAGGATAGACAAGAAAACACTTGTCCATATGTACACACCATTACCTGTTCTACATGATGGGTGCTGCCACCTACATGGTACTACTGGAATACTATGTTAAGTACATGCTGATGACAAAGTTACAGTTGCATTAGAGTAATAGAGCATGGCTTGGACAACAGGTATCTATCTGTATGATACCCTTCTGGTGGTCATGTGTGTCATGTGCAGACTGCATTGTAGGCCACTGTATACATTTCCAGTCGTGGATGAACATATTGCTAGTGTGTTGGCATGTACGTGAGACTGCTATATGCCAAACAGTATTCTTCCCAGGGATGTGTGGGGCTCAGTAAGAATGGCTACTGGTATAGTGTAGTACTGCAGGGATATCACTGACACTGGGTTTCCTACATCTGTGTATCAGTTGAGGATACATCAAGTAATAGGTTCATAGGTTCATACTAGGCTATCTGCCCTAGGGCAGTTATAAGCCTAGCCAGACTGTGTTTGTCTTTCGCCACCCATTTTAAATGTATTTTCATATGGCCTTTTTCCAGGTTAGTATACTCAGCCTCTGTGCAACAGTGACACAGAAGTGAAACCCGGATTAAACCTACAATCTCCCATCCACTCAGCAACAGTCCTCTTGCAGAGAGTCATTAAGGGACTCTGCCTAACCTGGACTGTGATTTTATTGCAGAGTGAAGGGAGCCTCTGGGTTATGAATCTGTCCCTCCAGCATGTCCTATTTATGTAAGTGCTGAGGTGCAAGTGTCACGAGCACATAACTCCATGGAATTTGGATTTTCTGAGGTGCAGCGTGTCCATTAATTCCAGGTTAGACATGGTTCTATATGTCAGGCATCTGTTGGAGCCCTTTGATCCCCTTGGTGAGGTACTTTTGTGGACTTTCCAGTTGCTGCAGGTCAGGTCTCTGGTAAGGTACACCACAAAAGGGGCATTGTACTCAATAATGGGCCTGATGAGGGATGACTAAAGAGGCACGATGACCTCCCGTGATCTAGCTGTGAATCCCTTCATGATTAGGTGGCCTATATAAACTGTCTGTGTAACCACTACAACCATGTGGTTGTCAAATGAGAGTTTGCTATCAACTCGGGTCCCCAGGTCCCTAATCATGTGTACAGTACTTAATTGTGGGCACTTTGTTCTTGCCAAAGGGGGTGACTATACATGTTTTGGCATTTAGCTTGAGGCCATGGCTCTGGCACCAGTTGTCTGTTTCTATGAGGCCCTTTTGTAGGATGCTTCTGTTGGCTGGTGAGTTGATTATGGAGCCCAGTTTGCAGTCATCTGCGAACCTGCTCAGCCACAGTCCATCTGTGTTGGCCTGTACCTCTGAGAAATATATACCAAACAAGAGAGGTCCCAGGACTGAACTCTGTGGGATGCCACTTGTAACTGGTTTGGAGTGTGACATGGCTCCAGCAATTCTGACCATGTGTGTTCTGTCCATGAGCCAGTTTGCAATCCATCTAGTGACATAGGGGTTTATAGTTATGCTGGTGAGCATCTCTATAATGCCCGAGTGGGGTATTGTATCAAAGGCTTTTGTGAGGTCCAGGTAGGCTGTGTTGAACACCTTCCCCTCATCACTGGCCTTGGTGACTGTTTCAAAGACATCGACCAGGTTTAAGAGGCAGGATGTGCCCTCAACAAAGCTGAACTAGGTAGGATCCAGTGTCTGTAGGTCCCCAATAGCTTTATTTATGAGGTCTATGATGATCCTTTCCATAGCTTTGCAGACCAAGCTAGTCAGGCTTATGGGCTGATAGTTTCCAGGATCCGTTGAGGCACCACCTTTGTGGAGAGGGATCACTGTTGCTGTACGCCACTCCTTGAGTACATATCCTGTAGTAAGGCTGGGATTGAACAGCAGTTTTATGTTTGTGTTTAGTTCTTCTTGGAGTTCATGTAGGATGCAGCCTGGGACACTGTCTGCTCCCATTGATGCTGCGTTTTTGCTTTGGAGAGGGTGGCTGAGCATCTCAGATGTCAGGGGGGCATCACTCTGCTGGGATATATATTTGCCCTTGTGGTGGGGAGGGGGGTGAGATGTTTGTGCTGAACCTGTCAGCAATGATGTTGGCAATGTATGTGGCTTAGGTGTATTCTTTGTCATTTAGGACAACTTCTGAGCATATCTGGGAATTCCCAGATTCTAACATAAGTAAAGAAAGCCTTGTGATTATCCTTAGTGTCTTGTGCAATATTTCTCTTGAAGCTGGCCTTAGACGATTTTATGAGTACCCATAATGTTTTCAAAATACTGATCAGAGATGCCTTCCCTTTTTGGGATATTGCTCGATCATGTAGTAGCTTCCTCCTTCTATTGTTTTCTGTTATGTGGCTGGGGTCCACCAGAAAGGACGCCTGTCTTTGGAGGATTGGGTCGTGGTTATATTTGGAATTGCATGATCTGTGCATTCCTGAAGGTGTTCATAGAATGCATTTATAAAGGATTCAGCAGTGTGGGCCGTATTTTCCACAGGCCCGGGGGCTTTGAAGGATTCCACCTCTGTCTCGGTTTTGAGGTGTGTGGAATTTGCTTTAGACAACTTTTTCACTGTGGTTTTCTGGGCAGGGGCTGGGGTTGGTATGTGAATATACAGTGAAATTACTCTATGGTCTGATCTTACCAGTGAGGGATACACTTCTGGTCTGGAGCATAGAGTCCCCATGTTGGTGATGATCAGGTGCAGTATGTTTTCCCCTCTTGTGGGAGTGGTAACAAGTTGCTCCATAGCATTTGAGTTTATGAATTCTAGGAACCTTTGGCCTAGGGTGCTGGAGCTACAGTAATGCTCCCAGTTTATGTGTGAGTAGATGAAGTTGCCCAATATAATGTTGTTTATAGACACCTTCATATTAACATGTGTTCTTAAGTAGGTCAAGTGGGTTTCTGGGTTTAGGAGTGTGGTCTGTAGCAGGCTATGAACTGGAAGGCAGTTTTACCCACTGTTAGTTGCACGTGGATAGTCTGTTGATGTTTCATGCTGTGGCACCAACGTGGGGGTGTGGGTATCCTTGACATCTCTTGATACTCACCCTCCTTCCGTAATTAGTTCCATGTTTTGGGGCTGTAAAGCATGGTATGAGGTGTAACCTGGTAGTGCTAGGGTGCTCTTGGGAGCCTTGAACCAGGTTTCTGTTACTGCACAGATATCAACATTCTCCATGCTGAGTAGAGTTTGGACTGCATGCATCTTGCGGTTTAGATGTCTGGCATTGAGTAACATTACTTCCAGTTTCTTATCCCCTGTGATACCTATGGTGGTGGGTTTGTGTTTTCAGTCTTACCACCAGAATGCAAACATGTGCAGACATTACACTTTTGGAATTAACACTAGTGTATAAAAACACTACAATGACAATCATACTGTTAATGCATCAGGCATGCTGGGATATACCCACATTGATATCATTACACTGTACTGTAAACAACATGATAATATTACTACAGTGCTATGTAGTCACCCTGTGCATCAGCACCATGCTATCCTGTTCCTGCATCAATGTTACAGATTGCAGAAGGTGGCACAGTTTCATCATATGCACAGGGTGTGTACTTGGTATGCCAGAGTCTGCCATTGACACATCCAATCAACATGTATGTGTGTGTGTTTGTTAGTGAGGGACAACAGTACAAAATAGGGCAATGTTGATGCGGTGTGTGTGTGTGTATGTCTTAGCCCTAGGTGTTAGCATTATGCATGTGTATATGCATGCACACAGTTCCACCACATGGCTGCCATATATGAGTGTTTGTGGACAGTCACAGACTGTACCTGCCAGGTCATACAGATCACTGTCTCTGGCCACGGACATGGTACCTGTGCCTGGCAGGGGTGCTACGGATAATATCAGGTACTAAGCCAGACTGGGTACTGTCATCAGAATCAGCCAATTACATAGGCAATACACTAGCTCAGCCCAGCCCAGCACTTGAAACTCTGCAAACAACATTCCCCCATGTTTTTCTCAGAAACACTGCAGTCTACAAAGAGAAATGAAAACTTAAAAAGCTTAACTGAGACAAAAAAATGTTAGGGGCTGCCATTGCTATTATAAGGCAAGATGTGCAAGATGCTGAGGGTGGTGCCATTGCAAATTTTGCTGAGCAACCCACAGTGAGGAGACAGAGAAGAGTGTACAGACCCAGGGTAACCTACCATGTGCTACATGAGCTGGAGATAGTGGAGCACTATAGAGTGGACAGAGACCTCCTGCAGCAAATTGTTGAGCTGTTCAGGCCATGCCTCACACACAGAACCAACAGAGGGGAACCAATCCCAGTTGAAACCAAGGTATGTGTTGGCCTAAGAATACTAGCAACAGGTACCTTCCAGAGAACAACTGGTGATATGATGGGGATTTCACAGGCATCAGCATCCAGGGTACTGCACCAGTTCCTGAATACCATGTCAGCACATGTCGGTGATCAGGTATATTTCCCCAATTCCCATGAGGTATTGGCCAGCAATACTCATCTCTTCCAGCAAATAGCGGAATACCCAGAGGTAGTGGGTGCAATTGACTGCATGCACATACACATCAAAGCACCAGCCGGTGAGTGGGGTAAGGCCTACATTAACCGCAAGGGCTTCCCCTCCATCAACTGCCAGGTCATGTGCGATGCCCAGGGCATAATACTGAATGTGTGTGCTGGCTGCCCTGGAAGCTACCACGATTCCCATATCTGGCATCTGACGCAGCTGTACCAGACATTTGCCAATGGGGACATCCCTGACGGTCACTTAGTGGGGGTTGCTAGATATGCACTGGAGCTGTGGCTGTTGACACCCATCAGAAATGCACACACACCTGAACAAGAACTCCATAATGAGGCACACGCACAAACACAAAATGTAATCGAGCGTGTGTTTGGGATGCTCAAGTCATGGTTCCGGTGCCTGGACACATCTGGTGGAGCCTTGCAGTACTCACCAAATACATGTACCCAAATTGTCATGGTATGTGCCATGCTACACAATATGATCCTGTGAAAACAGCTGCAGCAGGAACAGCATGAGGCAGGGCCAAACAGCCCCCCACCATTGCCAAGACCTGCACAGGCACAGAGTGACTCAGAGGAGGAACAACCTGAGCCTGCCCCAGTAGGCAGAAGGAGGTGTGCCCAGTATGCCTTGTCCTTGGCAAAGAGGCAACACATAGCACATACACTGGCTCAGTAGAAACCCTGGAAATTATGCCTCTCTTTGACTCGCACATAAAATAAAAGGGATGTCTAACATGACACTACTTGTTTCCAAACATGTATAGGGAGTGTAATATGTGCATCTGACATAGGCAGCCCTGCAGCACCACCTGAGGCACGATTGCCATGTTTTAAGCAATATAAAGCTGTGCTAAGCAGCTTTTACCAATATTTAGTATATGTAAACAAAATTGCCTGTGCTAACTAGCGCAACATCAGGCAACATTGAGCAATGTTGGGCAAGGTCAGGCAAAGTTGAGCAAAGTCAGGTAAACATGCTCATATTAGCTTTACTGTCCCTTAAGCAGTCTGGCCTGCCCAGCATGAAAATTAAAAGCAGTGAAAGGGCTCGAACCCAGGATGCTGTGCACTGCAGTCACAGTACTGAACCACTAAACCATGACTGCATTTCAGTGGCGCAGACGCAGCAGGACAATTGTACACTAATGCAAACACAAAGAAATGCTGTAACATGGCCCTAAAGAGGCATATGGGTAACCTCCCCCACAGGCCTATGCAGACAGAGAACATCAGGCCAGGCGATGTGATGTGGGTTGTGTAGGCTATGAAGTCGCAATCTAATATACGTGACATTGGATGCTAAGATGTGTAGTACAGTAGTATGCCTCAAGCCAGTATGATAGGCAACAGTACAGACTGAAATAGTGTACCGTACATAGCAGTGCAGGCATAGCAAATGTATATAAGTGTCAGGTGAACCCCTTATCCTATGTACACCCACACTTACAATCAGGTGTGCCCCCTGGTAGAAATGTACAAAGAATAGCTGCCCCCCCTGTATGTGGAAATGTTGATACGTGTATGGAAACCCTGCAGACACAGCATGATCCCTGTTGATCTATGACACAAAGGTGAGCCCTGCTGTAAAAATACAACTTGATTTTCCATACACATATAGTATAAATGTCTATACCGGGCGTGCTCACACACTCCAACAAATGTAGTGGATTTCATTCAGCATCACACTGAAAGGTCATACTGGGCAAGCTCACATACTTAACTAAACGAAGTAAATGTCAGGCAACAACATATTGAAAGGTCATACTGGCCATGCTCCCACACAAATAAACAAAGCAAATGTCAGGCAATGACATACTGAAAGGTCATACTGGGCATGCTCACACACTTATGCTAATATGGAGGTGATAATAAGGGATCTATGGACAAATGTGGATAGTCATCTCTACTTCCAGAAACACATTCACAAAGTTGTCAGAAAATCATGCTATGTGTTCACACAAACTGCCAAGGTCTGTGCATGTAGGTCAAAGGAGGTTCCCACTACTCAGCAGTCATCAGACCCGTCAGAGAGTACCACAACACACTTGTGATGAATCTGATTAGGCACGTTCAGCAGCCAGAAAGACCACTGAAGTACCCTAACAAGAGGATTACTGGCCTCAAACAGTTGCCCCATGCAACAAGACTGAATGTAACCCAATCTGCACTCTGTTGCATACTGTCTCAGGAGATCTCTGCCCAACAGACAGGTCCATGTCATTGCTACACTCAGATCTGTTCTGAGTTACAGCTCAATGGCACTAAATATACAGACCCAAATGATATTGCCAACATCCTGGCAGATAAGATCAGTGTTAACTTTACCCCCCCCTCTCACCCATGAAAGAGCACATCTCTATAATGGAAGACTGCAAAGTTGCTGTCATCATGGCTGCACAGGTAAACAACACTCTTCAAAGCCAGTATCACAGCAGCCATGGGACCAGATAACTTCCCAGGCTGTGTTCTACACAAAGCACAGAACGAACAGGCACCACATCGACGTACCATGTGCAGTCATAGCCTCACCTCATGCTTTGTGCCTGCTGAATGGTGCACAGTGATGGTTATCCCAGTACACAAGGGTGGAGACACCATGGACCTCATGAACTAGTGCCCCATTAGCCTGATGAGCATGGTCTTCAAGGCCATGGAATGTATCATCATACAACTTATAAAAAATTACATTGGTAATCCCCAAACCCTGGACCACAACCATGTTGGGTTTGTAAAATGCAGATCATGTCTCCTAAACCTGATAGATGACATTGAAGCAGTCACCAGAACCGTAGACAAGGGTAAGGTGGTTCGCACAGCCTATGTAGATCCTGCCACAGCTTACAACACCACCCCACACTCTGGAAATATAGATAAACCCACTAAACTAGGCATAAATTGCTATGCCACAAGATGGGTTGCCAACAGGCTTACTGACAGAACACACACTGTGAAAGTAGCAGACTCCAAGTATGACTTTGGACCAGTGATGAGTGCAGTACCACAGGGTCCAGTCCTGTGTCTTGTCCTGTTTAGTATCTACTTCCCTGAAGTAAACTTTAACATGGAAGGTCTGTGACTACTGAAGTTTCCAGAGGACTGCAAACTAGGAGCCATAATTGTAAACATTAAACATTAAAGATGTGGACATCCTACAAAAGTGCCTCACTGAGACAGATGGCTGTTGTCAAAGCCATGTGCTCTAGCTCAATGCCAAAAGGTGCATTGTCATCCCCTTTGTTAAAAACTCTGTAGCCAAGAACTACAACATAGACGGTAGTATACATAACACTGAAAGTGTGACAAGAGACCTTGGGTCTCAGGTGGACAGTGGACACAACTGTGATAATCACATCCAAACAGTAGTCAGGAAACCCTCCTATGTGGCACACCTCATCACAAAATGTGTCTCATGCAGAGTAGAAGAGGACATTGTTCCCTTCTACTCATCACTCACTAGAACTATAATAGAGTACAACGCCATTTTTGCTATGTACCTTACAAGACAACTACAACAACTGGAAAGCCTGCAGCAATACCTCACAAAGAGCATTAGCAGCATGAAATACATGCCATACACAGACCATCTCAAAATGCTCCATCCGTACTCCCTTGCATATCGCCTACTCAGAGGTGTTCACTACCTAACATACAAAGCAATGTCAAACACAGAGCTGTTGGACATGCTCCATGTAAAGCACTCACAATCCCTCTGACATTCGGACCCAAAACCACGAGTGAAATACAAAGATAAGGGGTGTACCCATTTACCTTATGGATACCCACACCTTCAGGCTAGTGGTACAGCATGAGGCCTTGGAGACCATGCAAGTGCAACTAATATTGGGCAAATCTGCTCATCAGATTGTAGCCTGCTACAGATCAAGTACCTTGTCTTAGGAACCTCACTCAGTATTCCTGAGAACAGTTAAAAATATAAAGGTCCTATCAAACATCATTATATGAGGAGATTACAACTACCCAAACATTGAGTGGGAGAATTACTTGTGTACAACGTCCTTTGCCCAATGTTTCCTAGAGTTTAAAAACTCTAACACCCTGGAACAGCTGGTCACCATGCCCACTAGAGGTGACAACATACTGGACATGATCATCACCAACATGGGGTACCAGTGTTCCACAACAGAGATAAACCTCTCGCTGGAAATATCAGATCATAAAGTATTCACATTGGATATCCACACCCCACCCCACCCCACACACCTAATCAATGAAACCACTGTGAAGACATTTTCAATAGCAAACTGCACACTTCCCAAGACCAAAGTAGAAAGTTCCAAAGCCCTCTTGCTATAGGATAATGGTATACAATCTGCCAAATCATTTACAAGTGCATCCTATGAGCATCTACAGGGATGCATGGATCGAGACATCACAAATAAAACCAAGATGCACTCCTCCAAAATTAAGAAAACAATCTGGTGTTCATTGCTCATAAATAAGCTAGACAACAGAAAGAGGAAACAAACACATGATAGAGCCAACTTCACAAAAGGAAAGGCATTACTGATCATTATTAGGAAGAAACAATGATCAATGATAAAATAATCCAAGGCCAGTTTCTAAAGACAAATTGCCAAGGAATGTAAGAATAACAACCACAAAGCCTTCGGTAGCTATACCAGACATGTAGGTATCAACTTCCAAATGTACTGTCAGCTACTGACAAATGGCAAGAAATACACTGAACCAACTTCCATTGCCCACATCCTGGGTGACAAGTTCAGTGTAACTTCCCCCCATCACCCCCAAAAGAGCCTGTGTCCATCACAGAAGGATGCAGAGCCCCAGACTTCATGGACATGCAAGTAAAGACAGCCCTCTCCAAAGCCAAGAACACAGCATCAATGGGACTGGATGGTGTCCCAGGCTGCGTCTTATACTAGGCCCAAAAGGAACTGCACTCTCACCTACATTCACTGTCCAGACTCAATCGTACCACAGGCTATGTACCCAAAGAATGGCATACACTAACAGTCATCCAGCTCCACAAAGGGGGTGCCACAACAGAACCTGGAAACCATTGCCCTATATGTCTACTCAGCCTGGTCTACAAAGCTAATGAGCAAATTGTCATGGAACCCATAAACAGAGACATTGGGGACCTCCAGACATTGGACTCTACACAACCTCCCCTTGTTAAAGGCAGATCCTGCCTCCTAAACATAGTTGACTTATTTCAAACAGTTACCAAGGACATAGATAGAGGTGAAAGTAGTCCACACAGCCCACCTGGACCTCACTAAGGACTTTCTACACCATTCCCCACTCTGTCATCATGGACAAGCTTACCAGCTTGAACATTAACAGTTATGTCACAGGATGGGTGGCCAAGTGGCTCACAGATCAAACACACATGTTCAGAGTTGTGAGTGCCATGTCCGACTATAAGCCAGTGACAAATGGCTTCCCACAGGTCTTGGTCCTGGGACCCCACCTGTTCAGTAGACACTGCTCAGAGGTACAGGCAAGCACAGGAGGAGTATGGCTGAAAAGGTTTGCAGATGACTGCTAACTGTGGTCCATAATCGACTCTATGGCTGACACACACATCCTCCAGAAGGGTCTTACAGAGACAGATACCTGGTGTCAAAACAATGCCCTCAAGCAGAATGCCAAAGAATGCATAGTCATCCCCTTTGGCTAAAACAAAGTGCAAACAAATTACCAAATAGGTGGTACTCCAGTATGTACGGAGAAAGTCATTAAGGCCTGGGGACACAAGTAGATAGTAAACTCTCCTTTGATGATCACATGGCCAAAGTGTTTAGACATTCCTTCTATATAGCCCACCTAATGTCACCTAATGTAACCCACTTTGTCTAGTCTGATGATGTCACCATCCTACAAATATATCTGTGGAAAGTAGAGCTCACAGTAATGTGTATAGTGCATTGTGTAAATGTGTACACCTGTAGTATCATAAACCAGTTAGGTAGGGGTTTGAATCCTGCACTAGACCAGACGTGTGTGTGTCTGTTTGTGTGTAATTTCCTTGGAGAGGAGCAACATTTTTGGAGAGTAGTGAAACACCTTAAAAGTGGTATACTAATCTTTGTGAAGTCTGATGATGTCACCATCCTACAAAAATACCTGTGGAAACAAGAACTCACAGTAATGTGTATAGCGTGTCATGTAAATGTGTACTCCTGTAATATCATAAACCAGTTAAGTAGGGGTTTGAATCCTGCACTTAATAAGTGTGTGTGTGTCTGTGTGTGATCTCCTTAGAGAAGCGCAACCCTTTTGGAGAGTAGTAAAACACCTTAAAAGTGGTATAACTCACAGTAATGTGTATAGCGTGTCATGTAAATGTGTACTCCTGTAGTATCATAAACCAGTTAGGTAGGGGTTTGAATCCTGCACTTGATAAGTGTGTGTGTCTGTGTGTGATCTCCTTAGAGAAGACCGACCCTTTTGGAGAGTAGTAAAACACCTTAAAAGTGGTATACTAATCTTGGTCAAGTCTGATGATGTCACCATCCTACAAATATACCTGTGGAAAAGAGAGCTCGCAGTAATGTGTATAGCATGTGGTGTTACTACATACTCCTCTAATTTTATGAAATAGTTAAGTAGGGGTTTGAATCCTGCACCTACTACATGCCAGTAAATACATATCTGTCCCATACCTTTCCTTTGTATGTGTTTGTATTAGTCAGTTCTGTGTGTTTTGTAATTTTTTTTTTCATATCTTATTTTTTTTCAATGTATTTTTTATTTTTCAATATATATTTTTTTATCTTTTTTTTTAATATATTATTTTTTTCAATATATTTTCTTTTATATATTTTGTTTTTTTCTGTTGCTGTTGTCTGTGTCTCTCTCTCGCTCTCTCGCTCTCTCTCCGTACCTGCAATGAAATGATTGCATGTGTGCACAGAAAGTACAGCCTGCTTTTATAGGTATCTGCACATGCGCATGTGATGGCCTCTGCATCAATTGTTGGCCACCATTTGGCAATTGCATGCAGCCTGCTGTGTGGTACTTGCAGTACTCACTGTCATAGCAACCCAATGCTATAAATTGCTAAGTCAGGTAAGGGTAGCCCTTTCAGCTTTCCAAAGTGGGGACCATGATTGTTTGCTGTGGACACCGTTGTGTAAGTCAGAAGGTTGGTATACTTCTTGTATCTGATGCTAGGGGTGTAGCCAGTGATTTGAATGTTGTACTCAGACCTGAATGTTGCCACTTCCAGTACACAGTTGTCAGTGTAGAATTGTACTCACCCCTACAAATGCTAACACAAGATATATGGGAGTATGTAGTTTCTTTTCTACTTATACAATTAGCTGCCATACATACGTAGTTATTGAGATGTTTTCATGTGGCACATGAACTGTTTGTGAACTGCTATACTGTGGAAATTAATGTACTAACCTCTGCACCGTTTGTGTTTTTTTTTGTTGACATTAGCACAGGATGCTCATGAAAACTGGACAATTCCAGTACTGAGTATGCCTACCTACATCCTTGCTGGACCTTGAGCACACAGGTATTTTGTACATTTGGGTGGGGATTGTCCTGCTATGATACTGTGTGGGGGTTGTAAAGTGCTGCTGTAACATTATTTACTGCCAAATGGCTGGTTCTGTTATCACAGTCATGTAATGCAATTCCACAACAACTGCTGGTAAAGTTCCACAGAACAGGTTTTGTGTTATGGCATTCCTATCTTTCCTTTACATTCACTCATTCTGATGCATAATATATATATTTCAGCAACAACCTGCACTATATCTACTGTGGCTTTGTGGTACTTCATGCAGTCTAGTGTGTACAAGGTCCGGGGTTCGAGACTGATAGTGGTGTTCTATTTTGCTGCTGAGCAGAACAAGGGCCCTCACATGCAGGGTGACTAAGGCACTTTTAAGCAGTTGTAAGCAGGTTTGCCTGGGTTTGCTCGGGTTTGTGCGACGCTTAGCAATACTTAGCTAAGCACACACTCACGCAAACCCGCTAACTACTGCTTAATAGTGCTTACTCCTGCTAACCCCCACCCTCATTTCTTTGAAAGGAAAAGAAAATGGGGGAGATAGGACAGTGGTGAAAAAGGGGCACAAAAAGGGAAATACAGTAGGGAAAACAGATAGGGATGTGCAGGACGGGTGTAGGGAAGGTCCATAGCTGCCCATTTCTTTAACAGCAGCAGCTGTGCATATACTAGTAATTTGGAGGGAAATTTGAAACCTTCCACCCCTGAGAGAGGGGTGAGGACAACGAAGTATGTTGTACTTCCAATTCAATTTCAGTTTATGTGTCCAGCGGACATGTGTGCTAAATGGGCAGCTATGTTTGTGGGAGCAGATTGCCCATTTTTTTTCAGGTGATAGTGGAATGTGGGGTAGGGGAAGTAGGTATATTTGATGAGGTAGGTTGGGGAGGTAAACAGACAAGACAAACAAGATGCATACAGGGGTGGAATATGACACATGGGTGGGTGAATACCATTCACGGGGAAGGATGTTTGGAATTCGCAAGCCCATGAGCCCACAGATCACAACAGTGGAACTGAGATCCCCACCCATGGGCAGTCACCACTGCACCTTCACAGCCCAGAGGGTGGCTGTACTGGGGGCTGCATAGGAGGGGCAGGCTCACCCGTGAGTCATGCCACTCTTGCCTTGAGCTGACGTAGAGGATCAGTGACTGAACGTTCGATCTCCCTACGTACCACAGCCCGGACCATTCGGAGGGTGATAGGTCCTCCTCCGGCGACACTTGCATGGAGGGATGAGCCCCATCCCCTGCAGTGCTTCCACCCAAAGGTGGCACAGGGCCAACGGAGGAGGAGGAGGTCCTGGGCTGGGCACCGGACCTGCTGGTGCCAGGTACCATCGCCAGCTGAGGTGGGACAGGTGGATCCGCTGGGACAAGCCTTCCTATATGTTCTATGTTTAGGAGGATTTAATGACAATATGGGTTAGTGGTAGCCAACAGCATTCCAAATTAGTTGTAGCAGCATTCAGTAGTGTTCCCATTAACCCAACACACCAGAGTTCCAACAGCTGAACAGCAAGCATAACACATGCATATATAGAACAACAGTGGACATTCCAACAGCATGCAGGATTGATTGGTGGCAACAGGCCACCAAGCTTGTGGTATGTGAACAGGACACATGCATCAAAGTAAATGCAGACATGTATAAACCAGTAGGACATATGTCCCAACAAATGTTATGAGATTAGACATACCCATTGAGGTGTGGAATTGCATTGTTTATGCACATACAGTAGGGTGCAAAAAGATACCTCCATTAACAACTTATATATACTTATAGTTTACACTACATTCCTATTGACTGCAGTTATATATCCCCTACATGTATTATTACACTAAGCAATGTCCATTAAATTGTGAAATGGGTTTTGCTAGTTCTTTATATACCTGACTTGTATCTGACATACAAACTGCCCAGGGTGCAGATGTTACTGCTACGTATTTATATATTTCATTTATATTTATATATCTACATATCTGGATATGTTCAGGTGACATTATCAGGTATATTTTAACAGCCCCCTACATTTCTAGCAGCACACTGATATTTCTAGGGAACACAATAACAAGCTACTCATATGCCAGATTAACCTGTACATGCCGGACGTGAACCGACAGTTGAGGACTGTATATATGCTTAACAGCTACTGGCACTCCCTTCATCCACTTTATATGGGCGTACCTATGTGTGGGTTGACTGCACTTAATACAACAGTACTATTTTTATAATGCAAGGGTACAACAACATATTGAAGAAAGTGACACGGACACACTCCAGGAATTATACCTTTATTAATTACATTACACACTTTTCTAGTGGCTCTCTTATTTATTTGATATATCAGTGCATGCAGAGAACTTTTATTCAAGATGTATTATACCTTTATTAATGGGTTACAACATCTTTTCATGCTGTCTCACTTATTTTATATAACAGCACATGCAGAGAAGTTATTCAAGACTTATTATACCTTTATTCATGGGCTACTACACTCTTTTTCAGGCTTTCTCACTTCTTTTATATAACAAAACATGAAGAATAATCACTAACCTGCCTGGTGGCACAGCTTTAGCAGCCTATCTGCATAGGCTTGCTAATTCGCAGCACGGACACCTGCAGCTGTGAAGTAAATGAAGGGATATTGAGACATACCTATCCATAATATAGACTACAATAGCAATTCTTACATACTTCATTCCATGGCTACATACTCAGTAGTGGGGCATTTTCCATTTCACGGGCCTCCTGTATCCATTGGTTCAGTCGGTCCTCCTTGCGTCTCTTCAGGTCTGAGAAGTGGTGTCTGACCTGCTCACCAGTCCGAGGGACACCTGTGGCACTGGTGAGATCATGTGCTAGACGGTTCCAGGCTTCCACTTTGTACTCAGTGCCTTGAAACTGACCCTGCAGGAGTCATGCATCATGATGATGGACGAGGAGCCAAACCATTACTTTTGACTCCTCAATGCCCCACCATTGCACTCAAAAACAAGAGCCCTCTCCAACACCGGCCATGCTGACTGCAGATGGGAGCTACAACCAGTTATGGCAAATATTCCCACCTATGGAGCTTAAATATGCCTCATTTCCTGCACTTATTTGTGATTGGCTGGTTTTGAAAAATCTCAGCTAAAAGCAAACCTGCTTAGCAATGGGAAAACTTCCATTGATATATATGAGTGTGTTGGAAGTGCATCCATATGAAAATCTGTCATGGCTTAGTGGTTTAGTACTGTGATTATGGTGCACAGTATCCCGGATTTGAGGCCTGTCATTTCTTTTTATTTTACTACTGGCCAGACCGGCTAGGAGGTGTGGCTGTGTTTAGCCAACTTTGCTCAACTTTGCCCAAAGTTGCTCGAAGTTGCTCTACATTGCCCGACGTTGCCCCACGTTGCCCGACATTGCGCTAGTTAGCACAGTGTGCAGCTCTGCGTAAACATGTTTTGTCTGCGCTAGTTGGTGCGATGCACAGCTCCGTGCAAAGCCATTGTGCTAGTTAAAGCAGTGCTAAGCTATGAGAAATTATACATAACTGTGCTTAATACTAGTAAACTTTGCTTAGCAGCTTCACATTGCTTAAGATACGTTACTTATGCATTTATCAGTATGCATGACCATTTCACCTTCTTAGAGATATATATATATATATATATATATATATATATATATATATATATATATATATATATATATATATATATATATATAATATTGTTCACTACTACATAGGCCATTTCAATGCATTTTACTAAAATTTAAGAGGTATATGTCAGGAATTAATTTTATGCACAGCTTTCCTACAGAAAATGGGAAGGGGAGTGGTGGGACTCAAACCAGGAATGCCTCCTCTTTGTGCGAAGGCTCTACCACTATGCTATTGCTATTTGGCTTAATTTGCATATAAGTAGTTTATTATCCTCTTCGATGTCTAAACTGCTAACTGTAGCTAAGCAATGGGCAAACCCGCGCACACATGTGCAAATACAGGCAGCTATATCGGGAATAATAAAACAAAAAAAAAGTTTTACATTTTATTATATTTGTACAGGGGTTTAGAATGTGGGGGTGTGTAGTGTTGGGGATATACACATTTGAGCGGACTCGCTCATGTCTGGTGACATTTGCAGTTTAGGCACTTGCAGGAGCGTGGATATTTGGACTGCTCGGCAGTTTGACACACCCCTTGCACTCGTGCACGCTCCGTGTTAGCCTTAGAGTTGAGTCAGCATGCCCTCATGAATATGCATGGCACACTGACATCATCTTCTTAGGCTGCAGTAAGACTTATTTAGTCTCACATGGAGGATTAGTGAATCCTGGCCCATGACTTTTTAATTTTTATTTTAAGTCTTTATGCGTACATAAAGGCCAATAAAGCCATATCACTAGCTGAGTCTTTCTTGAATTTTTTTGTTATACTTGAGACATTTAATAGATATGTCCATGGCCAAGGGATTGACTTTGCCTTGGAATGTTTACAAAAAATGGTGAAGGGTTGTACTCAGTATGCAGTTCAATCTAAAAAAAAATCATTGTATTTAAAATTTGCCTGTGCATAAATTCACACTGTTAAGGGCATGACATACAAATCCACACCGTGATAGTAAAAGAGTACAAATATTAAAGATAAAATATTTTAAATGTCAGAAATGCATCTGTATTACTTAGTAGTTTGTGATCAGAGTGGATACTGTTTTATACTTCCATAAGTGACAGTGAACAGAATGTTACAACAGGGGAGTATCATCTGTATGTCAAATATCTTCCATAAAAACACTTTAGTTTCAAACTGTGTGAATGTAACAAAGTTCATAAATAGCAACAGTTTCTGTGAACCTTTCAGTTTAATTCTACAAAGATATTGCCAGTTGAATACAGAATTATGCTAGTTTATAGCAATAACCTATGGCTGGGTGTTGGTAATGCTGGATTTACCCATGGTTGGTGTGGTTTGGTCACATGGGTGAACAAGTCAACCATGGTAAAACAGCTTTGTCCACACTCAGCCATGTGTTATTGTTATTATACAATGACAGTATTTAAGAAAAAAAGTTACTTTTTTAAATAATGTAATTGTATAACAGTGCTGTGGTGGTCTTCCACATTTTTCCCTGTATCATGGGACTTTCTTGATGTGCATATGGGACTTACTTTCCCATGCTTATGTGATAGATTAGTGCTATTGAAAGGAAGCAACTGAGAAAGGAAGAATCCCATTGCTTTTTTGTTGTTGTTTTTAATAAAAAAAATTGAAATCTGTAAAATTCAAATGTACGAGAGAAAGGAGACAGAGAAAATATAAGGATAGCCAGGTACAATTCCCAAGTTTTGCGTAACATACCTGATTATCCTTGTATTTTTTGTGTCCCATCTATATTTGTTTTTGGTTAACCAAGGTACACCAGAGCATTGATCAGAGAGGTCCATTTTCAGAATCTACTAATATACTGTGTATATGTTAGTCCAGATATTTCATTTACTTAGAGACAATAGCCATCAGTAGAAGGTTTTAGCAAATACTCACTACTAACAGAATGGTTTCAGTGTAAGTTACAGCACAGTCTTCCACAAGACTTTAGGGTACAGTACAATCCCTGCAGAAGAATATCACAGAAGAGTAGATGAGACAATTGATACTAATTACTGTAGCATATTAGCTATTGATTCCTTCAAACCATATGAGTGAATCTACAGTTACATGAGCTGTAAGACTATAACTGCCACTCATGACTATAATTACAGATGTAAAAACAACACTGTATGGCTCCCTGCCATATCACAGCCCGTATCATATTGTATGCACATCTCATGAACAGGATCTAAAACCGACATTATTGGCACCCATGTGTCTCATCCCATCAGTCTTCAGCATTGTAGCAGGGACCATCAATATTCTAAGCAAAGGATCTAGTCAGTTCTATTGGCATTGCGGGATAAAGCACTAACTAAGACACAGCTGACCTTTGTTCAGTTAGTGGTTCATCATCTGTTGGAGCTGGCCTGAGGAAGATGGGTGGGCCTAGCCTGTCACTAGGGGGTTGTACCTGGTTCCCACAATAAGCCCTAATGACTCTGCTTACTTCAGACGTTTCTCCACCTACTGTAAGCTCCAGCATGTGTAATAGTACTGTGTATGTGTGCATACTGGAGGCAAGCGTGTAAGAAAGTCCCAGCCATGACTAGAGAGTGTAAGGTTCTCTGCCCACATGATCATGGAATGGACTCAGTAATACCTGACTCGCACCTCTGAATGGGAAGAATAGGCAAATAAGGCTCTTACTCCTGTCAGGAACGAATGGGCAGTGGGGATCTCCCTCTGTCCAGGGAATGAATGGATCTGGCTATCACCTATAAGAGGATCAAATGGGATGAGTGGGTATAAGTAGGTAAGTCACTGGACAGGCTACGTGGATGGAGCAAGGGGGTGGAAATCACAGCAATATACTTACATATTTATTTATTTATTATAAGAAGTTAAATGGACTGGACCATGAGGTTCCCTTTTCAGCCTTGACCTAGTTTCTGTAATAAAGAAAATGCAGCAAATCCCTCAACAGGAATAAAAAACTGAGTTTTGTACAAGTAGGTAAGCAAATGGTATTGAACATTAATAGTAAGTGATACCAAGCAGCTAGTGTAAATAACATAATTCATTACTGTGCTAAGTGAGAAAACAAAATGAAGTAATGACAGTCTACATTTTAAATTATATCAGTACAATAAAATATAAAAATAAGCGCATTATGTCACAAAATGGCAGCTATAAGCACACACACACAACAAGTTGCAGCAATCCATAAGCAAGGAATATAGTTATGTATGGTTAAAAACAGGTGTGGTATAAGGGAGAGGTTAAGTAAAACTGCCTCAGAATAAGGAAGAAAGAGTGGAGGAAATACCCTGGTAAAGTATCATGATTACATATATGGGGGATGCAAGTAGTAGAAAGCTAACTGACAAGGCACCATGGACATGAGGCCTTCCAAAAGATAGGAGAAATAGAAAGACGACAAAAGCAGAATGGTCAGATAGTCACCACACTGGTCATTGAAGCTGGACAGTTTTGATAAGTGAAGTTTAAGCTCCTTATTGAATGAGACAAGAGATGGGATGAGGCAGTACAGATTTCTCGAGGGATGGAGACAAAAACTATAAGGGAGCTGAACAAGGTGACCATTTTGTTACAGGACCTTAACTGGGCCACTTAAGCTGCAACCTGTTTATGGGGAAAAAGAAGGTCTTTCCTGTTGAGTGAAGACTGGCATGCTCCCAAAACCTACATGCAATCATCTAGAATAAAAGGAAATCATCTTCATCGCTATAATCCTCTCCCTAGTCATGCATCTCAGCATTCTGCTGGATGCCAGGATTGGTACTAACACATATGACAAGATTAGTAAAAAAAATTAATAAACTCAAGTTTTAAAGAACAGTGAAACTGTGCAGTTGTGGTAATAAGACAGTTTTGACTTGCCTGAAGGTTGTGCAGTCTCACAGGTACTTTATTTGTAACTGTGAGGGAGTTGGGATGCAGGACAGACACTATCCCCTCATGCAAAATAAAATTCAACATTGTGTGCTGTTATCCTTATTTTTCTTGTCTACTGTTTTCCCACTCATGGAATTGCTGTAAATCCACATTGTGTTGATTGTTTATACCGCTCTCTCACTACACAAAATGATTAAGCTTGAATATAAATTTTAGACATTTTTCTCCTCCATTCACCCTAGGGGAACTTCTAATATACAAAATGCCACCAAATTCAACACAGACCCTGGGATTCAGTAAGCAGCTGTGCAGGAATAAGTTATTCCTGCATGGCAGGGACCATTTCTGTTCAGCATGGCAGCGCGCCATACATATGTATGAAGGCAAGCTGCTGTGCTCTAAAACAGACAGGGTTCTGTGTATGAGCACAGAGTGTGTGTGAGAGCAGAGCTCTCACAATATACACACCCCTTGCACTCCAGAATTGCCTTTTGGCAATTTAAAACAAGCGAGAACACTCATAAAACCCCCAACCTGTCGGGATAACAAATCTGGTCAAAGCCAATAGGGACAATTGTCCCTACCAAAACAATTGTTAGAATAACACATGTAGCATAAGCATATAGCACACACCTCCCAACCTGTCAGAGAAAGGAATGTGGACAAAGCCAAGCAGAAAGTTGACAAGAATAGCAGGTTCAGCATTAGCAGGGATATTCTGAAGGGTACAAACAAAATAACAAAACAATTTTTTTTTAAACATGCAATAAAGTTTAAGCATAGCTGTGTGGGTGTGTCCATTGCTTAGGTACGCTTAGTCCAGCTTAAACAGCACAAGAAGTTAAATAGCAAGAGACATACTGCATAAGCAGTATTTCAATAGTGTAGTGGTTATAGCGTATAATTTGCAAACAGCCATTCCCAGTTCAATAACCACTTTACATGTGACAGCAGTACATAAACATTTATTTTTATAATTAGCTACTAAATTACATATATTTATTAACCAGAGTACTGTATTAGGTCCAGATGTGAGGTGTCAGTTTAATAAATTTGTGAAACCCCCATATAAACACAAGTGCCCCATACAGTGTAGTCACACATGAATAAATGTAATGAAAGCACATCGGGGGATGTCAGGGACAGTAAACAAATTTATAATATGTAATGAATGATGAATCAATGCCATACAGCAGATAGTCTATAAAATAAAAAATAAGCAATGCTAAGCATTGCACAGCTCTTCTTACCAGGTTTAAGCATTGTGTAAATATGACTGCTAAGCAATGAATAGCCCAACTAAGTGGATTTGCCCATTGGTAACAGTGCTGAACCTACCCCTTTAAGCACTGTCAACCATAGCTAAACAAGTTTGCCCTTAGCTTAGCTTAGCTCAGCATATTCAAAACCATCCAATCATAGCAAAGGGTGGAAAATCAGCCGTATTTAAATACTACAGGTCGGAATACAGCTCATAACTGGTTGCAGCTTCCCATTGTAGGCAGTACGGCAGAAGTTGGTGAGGGCATGCGCTTCTGTGCGCTGGGGCATACAGGAGTCCAAGTTCATGGTAGGACTCCTGGTACAAAACCATGATGAGAGACTGCTGCAGGGCTAGTACCAAGGCTCCCAATATAAAGCGGAAGCCTGGGACCGACTCTCCCCTGATCTCACCAGTGCCACGGGTATCCTTCGGACTGCTGACCATGTCCGGCACCACTATGTTGACTTGAAGTGGAGAAAGAGGGAGCGCTTGGATGAGTGGGTACAGGAAGCAAGGCAGAGTGGTGATATCCCATCAGTGTGTAAGTACTCATACCAATAACTGTTATCTAATGTCCAGCCTGTGCATATGATGGATAGGTATGCCTAAATATTTCTCTAGTTGCCCTGCAGCTGAGTGGGCTGTGAATCAGGAAGCCCATGCTACTAGGTTGCAAAGGCTGTGTCACTAGGCTGGTGAGTAATAATCCTGCTTGTAGTAGTCATACCAAATAAATATAAAGTAGTAGAAAGTCACCTGGCAGTATAAAAACTGTGTATGGGTTGTACTGAATAAACCAGACAATATGACAGTAGCAGTCCCATATAGGTCATATTTAAATAAAACTGTAACTGCCTGGCAATAAAGCTCTAAATCCTGGACTGGTTGTGTTTACTCTGGTATTGCATGGCATTTATTGTTGCATTCTCTGAATAGTAATGTTGTGTTAACCACTGTTACCCACACTGTACTACATAAAACAATGTCTAGAAATGTCTGTGTAAGACTGTTGTAAGTACAAGATCAGATTGTACAACCAAGAGAGACGTAGACAGAAATAATTGAAGAAGTGAACAGCAATATCCAAATAGTACACTCTGATGAAACTTAACTTGATATATTTCAGCAGACACAGCCATGGTTTGAATCCTGGGAGTGGTAGTAAGCTGTATGCATAAACATACCTCTAAACTGTACAGATTTTTTCAGAATGTCCAAATAATTGTCTCATATTTTCTTCCTGTTCCTCTATCCCCCTGGCAAATCAGTGGGATGATCTCAGAATTGGAGTCACTAAATAATGACATACATTTGATTTTCAGACCACAAAATCTTCAGAAAATATATATTAAAACAAATCCTGTCACTCTAGCAACTCTCCAAGTTTATGAGAGCAATATTCAAAATGTGCCCCTATTTGTATCCCTGTGTTGTCAAACTTTGTCCAGAGGGTGTGCATTAAGAGACTGACAGGTATGTGCATAATATTAACTAGGAATCTAGGAATATGTGTAGAAATAGTTAGGTAGTGTTAACAAACATTCCTCCCACAGGTCTGTCAGATAAGAAAACTGTAACTGCCTGCCAATAAAGATTTCAATCCTGGACTGGTAGTGTTTACTCTGGTATTGTATGGCCTGACACGTAGCATTCAGTAACATATGATATCAGAATAGTACTGTTGTGTCAACCACTGTTTCTCACACTGTGCTACATAAAATATGGCTAGGAATGTCTGTATAAGACTGTAGTAATTACAAGGTCAGATTGTACAACTAAGAGAGACGTAGACAGAAAACAGTGAAAGAATAGACAGCAATACCCAAATAGCACACTCTGATGAAACTTAAATTGTTGTATTTTCAGCAGCACACCCTCTGGGAGCGATAGTAAGCTGTATGTATACCTCTCAACTGTACAGATTTTTTCAGAATGTCCATATAATTGGCTCATATTTTCTGCCTGTTCCTCTGTCCCCCTGGCAAATCAGTGGGATGATCTCAGAACTGTAGTCACTAAATAATGACATACATTTGATTTTCAGACCACACCTCCAGGTTAGAAGCAACACATGAAGCATCAGAGACCATACAGGTGCAACTAACCATAGGCAAAACTGCTATACAACTGGTAGCATGTTACAGACCACCCTCCCAATCTCAGGAACCCCACTCAGCTTTCCTGAAGACATTGGAGGATACGAATGTATCACAAAATACCATCATACTGGGAGACTTCAACTACCCAAACATAGATTGGGTACATTATTCTAGCCCTAATACCCTAGCCCAAAGGTTCCTGGAATTCATAAATTCAAATGCACTGGAACAACTAGTCACCTCTCCCACTAGGGGAGATAATATACTAGACCTGATCATCACAAACATGGGGACAAAATGCACCACACTGGAGGTATACCCCTCACTAGTGAGATCTGACCACAAACTAATCACCCTGGATATACATATCCCACCTCCACCCCCAGCACAAAAGACCACAGTGAAAAACTTCTCAAAAGCAGACTTCACTCTTCTTAAGACTGAGATGGTATCCTTTAAGCCCACTGAACCAGTGGATACCACATCCCACAATGCCGAATCCTTCACAAATGCTTTCTATGGACATCTCCAAGAATGCATGGATCATGCAATCCCAAATAAATCCAAGTCCCTCTCCACCAAAGGCAAGCGCCCTGTCTGGTGGACCTCAGCCATTAACAAATTGCATAACAAAAGAAGGAAGCTACTGCACGTCAGAGCAAAATCCCATAAAGGGAAGACATCTCTGACCAACATTAGCAGAAAACTACGTTCTCTCATAAAAACATCCAAGGCCAACTTTGAGAGAAAAATCGCTAAGAACACTAAAGATAACCACAAAGCCTTCTTCAGCTATGTTAGAAACCTGGGCGGAAACCCTCAGATATGCTCAGAGTTAGTTCAAAACAACAAAAAATACACTGAACCCACAGATATTGCCAACATTCTGGCTGACAGGTTCAGTGCAAATTTCTCCCCTCCCTCACCCCCAAAAGAAGAAATACTTATCCCAGCTGAATGTAATCTCCCTATCATTTCAGATGTCCAAGTGAGAACCGCCCTAAACAAAGCTAAAAACACAGCATCAATGGGACCTGACGGTATCCCGGGTTGCGTGCTACGTGAACTCCAAGAGGAGCTAAACCCGCACATAAAAATGCTATTTAACCTTAGCCTTACTACATGATTTGTACCTGAACACTGGCGTACAGCAACAGTGGTCCCACTCCACAAAGGGGGTACCTCTACAGACCCTGGGAACTACTGCCCCATAAGCTTAACCAGCCTGGTCTGCAAAGCTATGGAAAGAATCATTATGGAACTCATAAATAGAGACATAGGGGACCTACAGACACTTGACCCCACCCAGTTCGGCTTTGTAAAGGGCAGATCCTGCCTTTTGAACCTGGTTGACTTTTTCAAAACAGTCACTAGAGCCATTGATGAGGGCAAAGCAGTCCATACAGCCTACCTGGACTTGGCTAAGGCCTTCGACACAATACCCCACTCAGGCATCATAGATAAGCTCAACAGCTTAAACTTAAACTCTTATGTCACTAGATGGGTTGCAAACTGGCTAAAGGACAGAACCCATAAAGTTAAAATCGCTGGAGCAATGTCAGACTCAAAGCCAGTCACAAGTGGTGTCCCACAGGGATCTGTCCTGGGAACCCTCTTGTTCGGCATTTATTTCTCAGATGTTAAAACAAACATGGGAGGGTTGTGGCTGACAAAGTTCGCAGATGACTGCAAACTAGGCGCCATAGTCGATACACCAGTGGACATGTACATCCTACAAAAAGGCCTCACAGATACGGACAACTGGTGCCGGAGTCACGGCCTTAAACTAAATGCCAAAAAATGTATAGTCATCCCCTTTGGGAAAAACAAAGTACCCACAAATTATCACATAGACAGCAACCCACTGAGTACAGAAAAAGTAATCAGAAACCTAGGGACCCAAGTCAACAGTGACCTCTCATTTGACACCCACGTTGCCAAAGTGGTTAGAAAAACATTCTACCTTGCACACCTCATCATGAAGGGATTCACATCCAGATCCAAGGATGTCATTGTACCCCTATACTCCTCCCTCATCAGACCCATGATTGAGTACAATGCCCCATTTGGTATGTACCTCCCCCGGCATTTGCAACAGCTGGAGAGACCACAAAAGTACCTCACCAAGAGGATCAAGGGTCTCCAAAATATGTCTTATTCTGCCAGACTAAAGAAACTTCAGCTCTATTCAGTAGCATACCGCCTGCTCAGAGGTGATCTCTGCCTGACGTACAAGGCCATGTCCAATCAGGATCTGATGGACATGCTCCACCTCAAAAAATCCAAATCCATCAGGACCATGAGAGCTAAAGACTTAAACCTCGGCACAAGTATGAATAGGTCATGCTGGAGGGATAAATTCATAACCCAGGGGCTTCCCATGCTTTGGAACAAGATCCCAGTTCATATTAGGCAGAGCCCCTCACTGACTCTCTTCAAGAGAAATCTTGATGAGTGGATGGGAGATTGTAAGTTTACCCCAGGGGTCACATCTGTGTCACTGCTAGACAGGGGCACAGTAAACTAATTCTATTATATAAGGGGACCTTCATTGTGTCACTACTAGACAGAGGCACAGTATTCTAAATTTATTCTGTACATTTTTGTACCATTTCATGGGGTGGCAAAAGCCACATCACTATGGCTAGGCTTACAATTGCCCCAGGGCAGATAGCCTAGTACTAAACTATGAAACTATGAAACTATAAAACCTTCATAAAATATAGATTAAAACAAATCCTGTCACTCAATCAACTCTCAAAGTTTATGAGAACAATATTCAAAATATGTCCCTATTTGTACCCCCATGTTCTCAAGCTTTGTCCAGAGTGTGTGCATTAAGAGATTGAGAGGTATGTGCATAATGTTAACTTGGAATCTGGGAATATGTGTAGAACCAGTTAGGTAGTGTTAACAAACATTCCCTTCACAGGTCTACTAGGTAAGAGATGTAGAATTTAGCTGTAAGACAGTTGACGTATACACTGTGTACAAACATACCACTGCCCAAACCAAGGCCATAGGGTATTGTAATAATACCTGTACAGTAATGATTAGAGCAATGATCATTAAATTTGTAAGTACTACAAGGATATATAAGTTGTTAATTGACATATCTCCCCCCCACCATATCTGCAACAATAATCTAAACACACAAATCAACGGGTATGTTTACACCAAACCTACTGTTGGGACATATGTCCTATTATTCAACAAAATATTGAAATGTGTTTCTATTAATGTTCCATGTTGAAATACTATCGTTGGTGGCTTGTTGCTATCAATGTAACCTGCATGCCATTGCAATAGCCACTGTGGTTCCATATATGCGTGTGTTCTGTTTGCTATGCAACTGTTCCAAATCTGGTGTTTTGGGTTAATGGGAATATCTATGCATGCTGCTATAACTAATCCTGGATTGTGTTGATTATTACTAACCCACATATGTTTTAAAACTGCAACACCATAGCACGTTTGGGAAAGACGGTCCCAGCGGACCCATCTCTCCTACCTTATCTGGCCATGGCACTGGGCCCCAACACATCTGGGACCCACTTTGGGACCTCCTCGTCTGCTGGTCCTGCACCACCTTTGGGTGGAACCGCCTCAGGGATGGGGCTCATCTCCCCTCCCCGGGAGCAGGCATGGACAGTTATGAGCAGGTACGACATTGTTACACTGATCTGATCCACCACGTCTGTCAGCATGCTGCTGCAGTTAGGAGCAACCAGCAAGCTACAGGTGGGGGTCATGCCATCCAGCCCCCACTGACACATGCTAAGGAGCTCCTCACCAGCCTTGGGGCACCCGCCCGCCATCCAAACCAGGAACCTGAAGATAGCATTGTGGAGGTGGGTGCCACCCACACAATGGATGAGGAGCATGCAGGTAAGACCCCAGGGCACATGAGTAGACCATTGTTGCTTATCCATCTTCATCTTTAAAGTATCTTCATGCATATGTCAGATAACATAGTCTATTGCTGCAGTGTCATAATGAACAGATGTGCATAATCTCTAGTATTGTGGGTTTGTACTGTTGATGTACTGAAATGTTTCTCCCACCCTGTATCAATGCCACAGGTGTGGCTACTGACATTACATCTCTCACACAACTATGTAGGTCACTCTGGTATACAACTGGGGCAGCAACCTGTAGCTGGTGAGTATGGAGTTGTTTTTTCAGGTTTGCCAATACACCAGCCATGTTATAGCCATAGTATTTACCATGCACACATTTAACACACCTACCCATAATGTATGCTGTACATGTTCACTTATTGTTGCTGTTAACTGCACTGCATCACAGTGGTCACTATGGTGGCATATCTGAAGGGCATGTAAGAGTCCTGCAGTATACCTAACAACCCGTCAGTGCAAGATAAGATGTGTGGACAGAGATGAACATAATGGTGGGGCAAATAGCCTACAGTAGGGACATGTCTGAAACATTACCCTTATACAGTGGCTACAACCGTGTATACACCACTATTACAATGGCAACTGTTCCTGATCTAAACAACAGCAAATCACAATATCACATTCCACACCTTTTATAACCTGTAACATGATCCCAACATGAACAATGAATGTGTAATATGGAATCCTATGTTAGGACGATAAATATGGGGAATACATATCTTAACAAACATTAGAAGCATATGCGTGCATACACTCCAAATAACATATTGTAAAAGCAGCTTTTGAGGTACGGACAGCATTCACTCTTCTTGAGTACACACCTTCCATCAAGTACAGGGCCTCAATGTTACAACAAGTAATGGTCTGCTGTCCAAGACGTATGTCCATGACATTTGCCCACTCACCTGCAACAGAGGCAGCTATGGCTTGCACACATCTTACAAACCATGGAATGGATCCCATATCCAAAAGGTAGCACTCAGGAGTGGGAGAAGTAGCCTTACCTCACCAGTGCATATACCATGGTAAACAGTGCAGACAGTCATGTATGTGTGTATGAAGTATGGGACAACATTAATGTAGAAAATAAACAGATGCCCATCCAAGACAGACGACAACACATGTTGCAAACTGGTCATGGAGACTGCTAAGAAACATGCAGCAATACTGAGAGACTTTCAGGAATGTCTAGCAAGTATTGCCTGTGTAGTACCTTTGTCAACAATCACCTAGAATCTTCATACATGTGGCCTATGGGTTAGGGTAATCAGATGGAAGAGTTGTTCCACAGGAAACATAACTCAGGGCTCCCTATAGGTAGCATATGCATAACATCAAGTCTCCCAAAGGCATTTGTTGCAATGTGTAATGGTGTACTGAGACCAAGGCTGAAACCTACAGACAGTATTAAAAAAGATACATGCGGTGTACAAGCAACACCTCACTCTACCTCAAGCCCACCATCCCCATTTTTACCTTGCTGGTGCCAGTGTGCACCTTTAGGTCTGCTGTTCATTAGCAGGAACTAGGCCAGTAGACATGGCGTTCTGAATTAGGAACATTGCAAAATGATACTCATGTGGCCCATAGTTGTCAACCATCTGCAATAAGGCTGAGGATGGGGAGGGGTGTCATCCCGAAACACAACATTGAACTGAAGCATACATACAAAGCTCGCTAAGAATGGTTGTATCTGAACACAGTCAATGTCATGAATTGTGCCAGACATAACCCTGACTCCACAGCAATAGCAAAGGCACTGTGTGACCTCCAAGGGCTGTGCACATGAACTGACCTTGCAATCCGGCAGAGTTGGGGGACATTTTTAGGGCAGAGTGACCAAATAATGGCAAGTGAAGATGGGCCATGCTAATATGCCCCTTCCAGGAATAGTGACTGCTGTAGTTCACTTAACAGGTACTGCAACAAACCATTGTGTTAAGGGTGTGCACACTTATGCAGTCCACATATTGCATGCATCTCAATCAGCATATGTATGACTAACACATTTGTTTGATACTGCATTTGATTGCACAAGTCATTTGTCACATATCATGTGTGTGTAATGTTAACATATACAGTATTGTGGTCCCATTACATATCATGGAAGAGGGTAGCATGTCAACAAAGTTGTGTACACTCCTCATAGCCACAGTAAGCTGCCAGGGGTTTCATGGGCACTTGGGGTTGGGAGAGTGGCTTAATGGCTAAGTTGTTTGCCTTGCAAACACAAGGTGCAGGGTTTGAGTTTCACAATATATATATATATAGATATACATATATGTATGTATGTATATATATATATATATATATATATATATATATATATATATATATATATATATAGATAGATATACATATACATATATGTATGCATGTGTGTGTATATATATATATATATATATATATATATATATATATATATATATATATATATATATATATATATATATATATATATATATATATAAACATATGCCCATAACATGTAGGGGAATCATACCTCAGCACCAATAGTCACAACCTTTTAGTGCAAGGGAATGTAATGTAAGTATTGCAGGTATAAATGAATATCGCGACAGTAACAGGGGTTGTGTCAACAGACATGTTGTGTAGGAAGTCCCTTCTGATACTGACATGTACACCATTAGTTACTGACAGACATCATAAGATCATCATAGTGAAGTACCACACAAATCACAGTAATGATCCTGTGGAATACAGCAGAGATATGACCAGTAAACGTGAACAGTCTGACACAATCTTGTCAGTCCAGAGGTATACACAGAACTCCTTAGTGCAACTTGTGTGGACCAAGCCTGACAAAGTGGATGTTTACTGCCATGTCAATGGTGTTATCACAAAAATACTGAAATAGATAAGCTCATTCAGTTGATGCATTCACATACTCCTGTCTGTTCTAACACATATTAACTGGAGGAGCAGAGGTCCCAAGCCCATATACTCCCCACTAGTTAGTGACATACATCTTCACAGCATCCTACTGCTTGTTCAGAAATACACAACACTTATGGTGGCCAGGCAACAGTGCATCTGACAAATATCTGGACATAACATCACAATAGGTAAATACACTGAGCTCCTAGGCATGTCACAAAGCACTGTGTAAACTACAGGCAGACTGCCACAACACTGACCCAAGTTTCCTATGGGGGAATACACATGTACTTGCAAATATTGCAGGCATGACAGGCATGTAACAGCACAGAGCAACAGACACCATTGTGAAAATGCATACCCACAACCGATCTCAACATAGTCACAGTCACATTATTGTAAGCCTAATTAATAGTACAGTATATGGACTGTTTGAACAAAACCCTCCTCATATGTACCACTCACACACTAATCCTACTTATACTGACCCAATACACGGTGTAGTCTGGTACCTGACTGTGGTATGGGACATGTCTCAGTCCGGCCTTACAAACATACGCTAATAGGGTACCGTAAACTGAAGCAGCATGCAACATGAGATAGAAGAGGACCAAGAACACTAACATCTATGACAGTCTGTACATAGGCCAAGTAACATGTTCACAATACACACTCTGTCAACAATCACCATAAGTACGCATACCTCACTACTGTACAGACTACAACAGAATGTCCAGGTTTTGTCCTTAAACATAAGGCCTACTATACACAACATGTCTAGCAGTCTGATACCTCACTGGCTTGTTATCAGGTATGATGTCAATAAATAAGTATATACTGTACATATACACCTCTTACTACATGACATATGGACAAAGGGTAATGGACTTGGGGGACAGAGGCACAGACACAGGGCCAATACTGACATATTGCTGTGATAAACTGAGAAAATTCTTGCTGTAACAGGGTTTGTTGTGACATATCTCTTCTGAGGGATATGAAGTCAATATCTCACATGGATGTCACCATGTACTGACTGCAATCATCAGAGTATGCTACTGCATTTCTAAAGATAGGAAATGTGTGAGTAACTCCAAACTCTGGCCAGTCTGCAGATAGCCCTACAGGTGAGATTTTCCTCAACCACATAACACTGTCATGCCAGACTTTAAATCATGTAGAACAGCCATATCCACACAAACCCTGTTAACTCATTACTTCCGAATGACACCTCCAGGTGCATCTGCAGTTAACTCCTACTGATGCCTCTAGGAGTCAAATATTGCCTGTTCATATTTGTGTCAGTAATTCCAAAACCATGCTATGTACAAGGTTTTTAAAGATTTAATCTTAAAGCTTACACAATGGCAAACTCAACCTCATTAATATTTGACATCTGTCTAGTGTAGGTAAATAGATATTAACTGTTGTTTTTGTGATATTAATTTATATAGCTATTTTCACATTTTTCTAAATATCTCAAAAACTAAGTAACACAAACAAAACTCCTTAGTCTCATATAAAAGCTCTCAGCTATAGGAATAAAATGATGCTGGCAGTATGTGTGTAACAAGTGGTTGCTGAGATATTGTAAGTTGTTTACAAAATATTACAAATGTAATAGTTACAGGGCCAGATTCACGAAGGCTTGCATGGAGTCTAAGAGTAGAATAAGACTCCATGCAGCCCACATGTCTGCTGACGGATCCAGGAACAGCCGGCAGGGGCGTGCAAGAGAACTCCTAAAACAACTCTTGCACGGACAGTGTTAGTTTATGCAAATTACCTCATTTGCTGCTGAAAGCTATGCAAATGAGGTAAATTTGCGATCCAGGAAACACTAACCTGTCCGAGTAAGAGTAGTGTTATTTGCAGAAATGTACTCGGTTGGCAACTGAGTACCGTTCTGCAAATAGCAAAACAGAGCCATGACAGCTCCAAATAAAGGATGCATCCAGTTGAGGAAGCATGCCAATGGCCAAATATATGGCCATTGGCATTTTTATGTGTTCCAAATAAATAAACATTTTTTTCCTCAATCTCATATGTTTAAGTGTAGCGCAGCACTGCGCAAATGTGTAGAGCACTAAAAATCAGAAAATCACAATTTAAAAGCCACAAATATGGATTTAATTCAAAATATTCATCTGCCATGCAAGTGAATGGCAGGCTGAAGACAACATGGCTACTGAGTAGTGGTTGCTAAGGGGGGAAGCTCAGTCTGAGAGGTGTAACCAAGCATTAGTAGGCAATCCTATGTAAATGAGGATAAGGATAGTGAATCCCAATTTTTCCTGCTATGTGAACCATGTCCCTAGAGTGTAAGAGTAGGATAAGGGGAGTAACAGAGTAGAAGATGGGTGACATCATGAGGGGGTATGTATCAAAAAGACTGTAAGCTCACTGGAGCAGAGTGGCATGTGTATGCTGTGAGTTACTCAGGACTAAAAGAGGTGTATCTAAAGTTGTCTAAACTGAAACCCAGAAACCGAAGGTATATGCCGTGGCTATCACTAAAGTTTCTTGCAAAGCTGCTTACACTGTGTGCACACATGTGCATGTGTGTAAACCCGTCTAAGTCTGTGTGCACGTGTATGCGCCCGTGTAAGCCTGTGTAAGGCCGTCTAAGCTTGTATACATGAATATGCACCCGCCTAAGCCTATGTAAGCTTGTGTAAGCCTGTGTAAGCCTGTGTGCATGCGTGTGCGCTTGTGTGCACGTGTTTGTGCTTGTTTGTGTAGCTCTGCCCCCTGTGAAAACAGAAAGGGAAAAGGAAGGAAAAGAAGTAGTAGGAAGTTAACCAAGGAGAACTAGCAGAGCTGCCAGGTGAAATCAATCAGAATCAGCCAATTACACAGGCAGTACAGTAGCCCAGCCCAGCCCAGCACTTAAAACTCTGCAAACAACATTCCCCCATGTTTTTCTCAGAAACACTGCAACACTGCAGTCAACAAAGAGAAGTGAAAACTTAAAAAGCTTAAAATGAGACATAAAAATGTTAGGGGTTGCCATTGCTATTATAAGGCAACATGTACAAGATGCTGAGGGTGGTGCCATTGTGAATGTTGCTGAGCAAATTACAGTGAGGAGATGGAGAAGAGTGTACAGACCCAGGGTAACCTACCAGGGACTACATGAGCTGGAGATAGTGGAGTGCTATAGAGTGAACAGAGAGCTCCTGCAGCAAATTGTTGAGCTGTGCAGGCCACGCCTCACACACAGAACCAACAGAGTGGAACCCATCCCAGTGGAAACCAAGGTATGTGCTGGCCTAAGAATACTAGCAACAGGTACCTTCCAGAGACCAACTAGTGATATGATGGGGATTTCACAGGCATCAGCATCAAGGGTCCTGCACCAGTTCCTGAATGCCATGTCAGCACGTCGGTGATCATGTATATTTCCCCAATTCCTGTGAGGTATTGGCCAGCAATATGCGTCTCTTCCAGCAAATAGCGGAATACCCTGAGGTAGTGGGTGTAATTGACTGCACGCACATACACATCAAAGCACCAGCTAGTGAGTGGGGTAGGGCTTACATCAACCGCAAGGGCTTCCACTCCATCAACTGCCAGGTCGTGTACAATGCCCAGGGCATAATACTGAATGTGTGTGCTGGCTGCCCTGGAAGCTACCACGATTCCCATATCTGGCATCTGTCGCAGCTGTACCAGACATTTGCAAATGGGGACATCCCTGACAGTCACCTAGTGGGGGATGATGGATACACACTGGAGCCGTGGCTGATGACACCCATTAGAACTCCATAATGAGGCACACGCACAAACACGAAATGTAATCGAGCATGTGTTTGGGATGCTCAAGTCACAGTTCCGGTGCCTGGACACATCTGGTGGAGCCTTGCAGTACTCACCAACTACATGTACCCAAATTGTCATGGTATGTGCCATGCTACACAATATGATCCTGCAAAAACAGCTGCAGCAGAAACACCATGGGGCAGGGCTAAACAGCCCCCCACCATTGCCAAGGCCTGCACAGGCACAGCGTGACTCAGAGAAGGAACAACCTGAGCCTGCCCCAGTAGGCAGAAGGAGGCATGCCCAGTATGCCTTGTCCTTGGCAAAGAGGCAATGCATAGCACATACACTGGCTCAGTAGGAACCCTGGAAATGATACCTCTCTCTGACTCACACATAAAATAAAAGGGATATCTAACTTGACACTACCTGTTTCCAAACATGTATAGGCAGTGTAGTATGTGCGTCCGACATAGGCAGCCATGCAGCACCACCTGAGGCATGATTGCCATGTTTTAAGTAATATAAAGCAGTGCTAAGCAGCTTTCACCAATATCCAGTATATGTAAACAAAATTGCTCGTGCAATGTTGGGCAAGGTCAGGGAAAGTTGAGCAAAGTCAGTTAAACATGCTCATATCTGCTTAACTGTTCCTTAAGCAGTCTGGTCTGGCCAGCATGAAAATAAAAAGCAGTGACAGGGCATGAACCCAGGATACTGTGCACTATAGTCACAGTACTGAACCACTAAGCTATGATAGCATTACAGTGGCATAGACACAGCAGGACAATTGTACACTAATGCAAACACAAAGCAATGCTGTATCATGCCCCTAAAGAGGCAAATGGGGAACCTCACCCACACGCCTATGCAGACAGAGAACATCAGGCCAGGCGTTGTGATGTGGGTTATGTAGGTTATGTAGGCTATGAAGTTGCAAGCTAATATACGTGACAATGGACTCTAAGATCTGTAGTACAGTAGTATGCCTCAAGCCAGTATGATAGGCAACAGTACAGACTGTAATGGTGTCCTGTACATAGCAGTGCAGGCACAGCAAATGTGTATAAGTGTCAGGTGAAACCCACATCCTATGTACACCCACAGTAACAATCCGGTGTGCTCACGGGTAGAAATGTACAAAGAATAGCTGAACCCCCTGTATGTAGAAATGCTGATAAGTCTATGCAAAGTGTCTCATGGAATCCCTGCAGGCACAGCATGATCCCTGTTGATCTATGACACAAAGATGAGCCCTGCTGTAAAAATACACCTTGATTTATCATACACATATATTATAAATGTGTATACTGTGCGTGCTCACACACTCCAACAAATGTAGTGGCTTTCATTCAGCATCACACCGAAAGGTCATACTGGGCATGCTCACACACTTAAGCTAAATACGGATGTGATAATAAGGGATCTATGGACAAATGTGTATAGTCATCTCTACTTCCAGAAACACATTCACAAAGTGGTCTGAAAATCCTGCTATGTGTTCACACAAACTGCCAAGGTCTGTGCATGTAGGTCAAAGGAGGTTGCCACTACTCAGCAGTCATCATACCTGTCAGAGAGTACCACAACACACTTGTGATGAATCTGACTAGGCACGTTCAGCAGCTAGAAAGACCAATGAAGTACCTTAACAAGAGGATTACTGGCCTCAAATAGTTGCCCCATGCAACAAGAATGAATGTAACCCAAGCTGTACTCTGTTGCATACTGTCTACACAGGAGATCTCTGCCCAACAGACAGGTCCATGTCATGGTTACACTCAGATCTGTTCTGAGTTACAGCTCAATGGCACTAAATGTACAGAGCCAACTGATATTGGCAACATCCTGGAACATTGGATCAGTGTTAACTTTACCCCCCTCTCACCCATGAAAGAGCACATGTCTATAATGGAAGACTGCAAAGTTGCTGTCATCACAGCTGCACAGGTAGAAAACACTCTCCGAAGCCAGTATTACAGAAGCCATGGGACTAGATAACTTCCCAGGCTGTGTAGTATCTACTTCCCTGAAGTAAACATTAACATGGAAGGTCTGTAGCTACTGACGTTTCCAGAGGACTGCAAACTAGGAGCAATCATTGTAAACTCTAAAGATGTGGACATCCTACAAAAGGGCCTCACTGAGACAGAAGGCTGTTGTCCAAGCCATGGGCTGTAGCTCAATGCCAAAAGGTGCATTATCATCACCTTTGTTAAAATCTCTGTAGCCAAGAACTACAACATAGGTGGTAGCATACTTCACACTGTAAGTATGACAAGAGACCCTGGGTCATAGGTGGACAGTGGATACAACTGTGATAAGCACATTCCCACAGTAGTCAGGAAACCCTCTTATGTGGCACACCTCATCACAAAATGTGTCTCATGCAGAATAGAAGAGGACATTGTTCCCCTCTGCTCACCACTCACTAGAACTATAAACGAGTACAACACCACTGTTGCCATGTACCTCACAAGACAAAGACAACAACTGGAAAGCCAGCAGCGATACCTCACAAAGAGCATTAGTAGCCTGAAATACATGCCTTACACAGACCATCGCAAAATGCTCCATCCGTACTCCCTTGCATATCGCCTACTCAGAGGTGTTCACTGCCTGACATACAAAGCTATGTCAAACATAGAGCTGCTGGATATGTTCCATGTGAAACACTCACAATCACTCTGACCTTTGGACCCAAAACCACAACTGAAATACAAAAGGAAAGGGTGTAGCTATTTACCTTATGGATATCCACACCTTCAGGTTACTGGCACAGCATGAGGCCTTGGAGACCATGCAAGTGCAACTAACACTGGGCAAAGCTGCCCATCAGATTGCAGCCTGCTACAGATCACGTACCTTGTCTCAGGAACCTCACTCATTATTCCGGAGAACAATGGCAAATATAAAGGTCCTATCAAACACCATTATATGAGGAGATTACAACTACCCAAACATTGAGTGGGTGAATTAATCGTATACAACGTCCTTTGCCCAATGTGCCCTACAGTTAAGAAACTCTAACACCCTGGAACAGCTGGTCAGCATGTCCATTAGAGGTGACAACATACTGGACATGATCATCACCAACATGGGGTACCAGTGATCCACAACAGGGATAAACCCCTCGCTGGGAATATCAGGTCACGAAGTAATCACACTGGACATCCACATCCCGCCCCCACACCTAGTCAATGAAACCACTGTGAAGACGTTTGCAAAAGCAAACTGCACACTTCCCAAGACCAAAGTGGAAAGTTCCGAAGACCTCTTCCTATAGGATAATGGTATGCACTCTGCAGAAACATTTACAAGTGCATCCTATGAGCATCTACAGGGATGCATGGAATGAGACATCACAAATAAAACCAAGATTCACTCCTCCAAAAATAGGACAACAAGCAGGTGTTTGTTGTCCATAAATAAGTTAGACAAGAGAAGGAGGAAACGAACACATGATAGATCCAACTTCAGTAAAGGAAAGGCATCACTGATCATTATCAGGAAGAAACAATGATCGCTCATAAAATAATCCAAGGATGGTTTCTAAAGACAAGTAGCCAAGGAATGTAAGAATAACAACCACAAAGCCTTCGGTAGCTATACCAGACATGTAGGTGTCAACTTCCAAATATGCTGTCAGCTACTGAAAAAAGGAACGAAATACACCAAACCAACTTTCATTGCCCACAGCCAGGGGGACAAGTTCAGTGTAAACTCCCCCCATCACCCCCAAAAGGGCCTGTGTCCATCACAGAAGGATGCAGAGACCCAGACGTCATGGACATGCAGGTAAAGACGTGTGGTATTGAGAATTTACTTGCATTAATAAAACTGTGTTTTTGGATCTTCACACTTGGATATTTATTGGCGCCTCATCTCCTCCGGTGCTGGTTTTTTGGTTTTTGGTTTCTTATACCAGCATTTTCTTCCACGTAGTTTGATTTGGGTGCACTCATGGAAGTCTTGGGGGAGATCACCAACGCCGATATCCCAGAACCTACATTTCACTCAGAAGTGGGTGAAATTCGCAAACTCACTGGCCAGCTCAGTCAATTAATTGACATTTTACTACCTTTGGGACAAGGACTACAACAAATGCTTTCAAAACCTGTCAACGTTTTGAACACGGAAACTCAAGGTATTCAAAATACCCCTGGCAAAACCACTACTCATGGTTTACTTCCTTCTACTAGTAGCGGACGTCATCTAATGGCTACAGACTTTCACAGAACGCCGCAAATCTTACAGACTGGCAACGAACGTTGTTTGCAGTCTCATGATGAACCAGGGAGTAACAATACGCCACCTACTTCGTTCCAGGACTGGTATAAAGATATTCCTACTTTTGAACACCACGGAAAAAATATCAACAGGACTGAGAAAAGCATTAATTTCACGGATTCTTTGGCTGCGCTTGAGACATCATTGTACAGGTACCGAAGTTTAAAATTAGATAATATGTACCTCAATGAATGTCTCAACAAGCGCCTAGTTCCCAAAGGCCTTCGGGTCTATAAATATCCTAATAATGTTATTGCAGGCAGTGATTTTCACACTGAACTTGTCAATGCTTTTGATAAGTGTGGGCTTGAGATTGTACAAGCCATTGTCAGAAAAAATGAGAAAGAAATTGCCTTATTAGATCAAGATATAGAAAAGTACAACATGGCTGTTACTAGTGATTTAATGTTTCAAGTTGAGACAGAAAACAAGAAATATTACCAAATTAGAAAGGATGTGGACAAAGAAGAAATTCTCAAGAGAAAGTACAAAAAATTACACAGAGATATTAGGGAATATGATGAAGGATGTCAGTACCCTATTCCACCTTTTAATAATGTTCAGGCATATAAAAAACATAAACAAGTATATAGTTTAGACCCTACATTTCATGACAATGAACAGGATATAGAAAGACCCCAGGAACAGGGACTAGACCCACTTCCCAGGAGATCTGAAAGGATACGTAATCAGCGAAAAACACATTTTGAGCAGCCTTTTTCCCCCCCAACGCCACCCTTACAGGGATGTCACGAGGAACAACAGGAACCATTATCAAACACAAGCTCAGTTTTGGGAATAGAGATCACTGAGACCGACAACGATGGTGCTGTAGACTCTCTTGACCCAATATGCAAAAAGGAAGGTTATACTATTTATAATTACAGCCATTTACATATCTCTGATACTTATTTCGAATTATTCACCAAAGGATTTAAATATGTTCCTAGTAGGAGTAGCAACGTTACCCAAGTGATTATGGATGTTAAACTTTTTATAAGAAAATTGAATTTAGAAAACTTACTGGGAAACAGGGAATTCTCCTACCCGGATCATTTGCATAGAAGCAGTACTTTTAATCCTCCACTACATCCCCAACTTAAAAACTTGGAGACTAGGATGGAACAAAAAATCAGGAATTATTGTAGATATGCCAGATATGTTCCTAATTTGACTGTCCCTGAAAGTAATTTGTTAAATAACCTCAGACAAGATACCAGTATCAGAGTTATGGAGCCAGACAAAGGGGGTGGCACGGTCATTATGGACCAGGTCGTCTTTGAGGGCAAAATGTATACCATATTAAACAATGAGTCCAGATACTGTACGGTATCTCTCTATGAAATTAATATTGCTTATAAAAAGATAGACCTGGCCATAAAAGACTTATTGGATCAAGAAGTCATAGATTACAGTACTTATACATTCTTGGACAATTCTCAACCTAGGGTACCGTCCATTTTTGGAGTACCCAAGGTACACAAGAACATCCATGACCCACCACTAAGACCATTGTGGCGGCCTAGGGTTCCAAAGTTTCCCCACTTTCAAAATTCCTGGATTACAAATTTAAAAGTTTGTGGCCTAAAGCCACTCACTTATTGAAGGACTCATGGGAATTTTTAAGACAGGTTACTCCTGAACTTTTGGCTCCTAATTTAAAATTCCTGACCATAGACGTAGTGGACCTGTTTTCTGTGATACCACACGAAACGGGTTTACTTTGGTTGGAAGAAGCACTTACTTCTTGCCCCAGGGTTAGTAACAATGATACTTTGGTTATTTTGGAGCTTATGGAACTAGTTTTACATCACAACTTTATTTACTTTTCAGGTGAATACTACAAACAGATGTCTGGTGTTGCTATGGGGGCAAATTGTGCCCCCACATATGCAGATATCATCCTTTCTGTTTGGGAGAACAAATATGTATTCAACAGCCCTTTTAAGGAATACTGGGTAGCCTACTTTAGGTTTTTGGATGACATCTGCATTTTCTGGACTGGACCAGATGCCCTCATTAGGGACTTCATAGAATATTTAGCTTCTACCACAGATTTTCTTAAGTTTACTCATCATGTTCATGTGGATAGAGTTGAATATTTGGACATTCCTCTAAGAATTGATGATGATGGTGTATTTAGATCTACTGTATACAGAAAACCTACGTTTTCTAACAGTTATATACACTTTAATAGCTCACACCCCATGCATCAAAAAAGAGGTATCGTCAAAGGTCAATTTGTCAGGATATCTCGGATGACTTCTAATGACGAAGATTTTTTGTTAGAATGTCATAAACTATTTAAGTTGTTTCGAGATAGGGGTTACCCAGAAGAATTTATATACAACATAGGCGAACAAGTTAAAGAAGGCAGAAAGGATAGATTCCGACCAGTTTTAGGTTTGGGAATGGTTTCTAATAATTCGAGCAGAGAGGACAACCAGTTAGAATTCAAAAAAGCCTTCATCACAGAGTACAGTGCCAACTCTAGCACCATCAGGGATATCATTTCAAATGAATGGGAAACCTTCAAAGAAATTACTGATTTGCAAAATTTGCATGGTAAGGACATAAGGACAGTTTTTCAAAAAGGGAAAAGTGTAAAAAATATATTAGAAACAGGCCCGTTCCAGTACAACTCTACTCGTCCACATAGGGGTACTTTTAGATATGGGTCATGTGCACAATGTTCATACATTGTGCATGATGACGAAGTATTCCTTTCAGCAAAAAACAGGACTATTAGGGCCACAGCATATTACAACTGCAACAGCCATGGGGTTGTATATTTGTCCATTTGCTCAAAATGTCCGGCATACTATGTGGGTAAGACTGAGCGTACCCTCAAACGCAGAATTTACGAGCACATGCATGATATACAAAAAGAAAACAACACTAGCGCTTTGTTTAAACATATATCTGCATGTCCCACAGCCTAATATCAATTTTTTGTGTTGGAAAGGGTTAATAGGGACCCAAGGGGTGGGCCATGGCAGGCGAAACTAGAATATAGAGAGACCTTTTGGCAAATTTCCTTGGAATCTAATAAGGAACCTGGCCTGAATGATTATATATCCATTAAGCCTATATTAAAGTTGAAAGCTATCAATGTATAGGGTGTTACAACAGGCCATATATATGTATATATATATTATATAGTTACACATCATATTTTATCTATTTTATTTATTTTATTTTATTATTTCTAGTTTTGATGTTAAATACAAGTATTCATATTTACAAATATATTCATGTTTCTATACTTGTTATTTATGTAATATATCCTTGAACATGTTTTACAAAATATATATTTTTTATATATTATATATTTTATACATATATTTTATACAATGCAGCATTTTTATGTCGTTTGCCCTTTTAAGACTTAATTGTTTTGAACCTGTGAGTTCATTAATTAATTGTATATAAGCTGAGGGATTACTCCCTGGTATTGTCTGATGAAGTTGCATTTTGTGACAAAAACGTGTGGTATTGAGAATTTACTTGCGTTAATAAAACTGTGTTTTTGGATCTTCACACTTGGATATTTATTGGTGCCTCATCTCCTCCGGTGCTGGTTTTTTTGTTTTTGGTTTCTTATACCAGCATTTTCTTCCGCGTAGTTTGTTTTGACTGTATGTTGTTCCAGGCTGCATCTTACACTAGGCCCATAAGGAACTACACACTCACCTACATTCACTGTCCAGACTCAACCGTACCACAGGCTATGTACCCAAAGAATGGCATACACTAAGAGCCATCCAGCTCCACAAAGGGTGTGCCAAAACAGAACCTGGAAACCATTGTCCAATATGTCTACTCAGCCGGGTCCACAGAGCTATTGAGCCAATTGTCATGGAACCCATACACTAAGACATTGGAGATTTCCAGACACTGGACTTTACACAACTTCGCCTTGTTAAAGGCAGAGCCTGGCTCCCAAACCTAGTTGACTTATTTAAAACAGTTACCATGAACATAGATGGAGGTGAAAGTAGTCCACACAGGCCACCTGGACCTCACTAAGGGCTTACTACACCATTCCCCACTCTGTCATCATGGACAAGTGTACCAGCTTAAACATTAACAGCTATGTCTCAGGATGGGTGGCCAAGTGGCTCACAAATCAAACACACATGTTCATAGTTGCGGGTGCCATGTCCATCTCTAAGCTAGTCACAAATGGTATCACACAGGTCCTGGTCCTGGGACCCCACCTGCTCAGTAGATACTGCTCAGAAGTACAGGGAAGCATGGCAGGTGTATGACTGAACAGGTTTGCAGATAAATGGTAACTGTGGTCCATAATCGACTGTACAGCTGACATAGACATCCTCCAGAAGTGTCTTACAGAGACAGATACCTGGTGTCAAAACAATGCCCTCAAGCTGAATGGCAAAGAATGCATAGTCATCCCCTTTGGGTAAAACAAAGTGCACACAAATTACCACATAGGTGGTAATCCAGCATGTACGGAGAAAGTCATTATGGCCCTGGGGACACAGATAGATAGTAAACTCAACTTTGATGATCACATGCCTAAAGTGTTTAGACATTCCTTCAATGTAGCCCATCTAATGTCACCTAATGTAACCCACTTCGTATAGTCTGATGATGTCACCATCCTACAAATATACCTGTTGTAAGGATAACTCCCAGTAATGTATGTAGCGTGTCATGTTAATGTGTACTCCTGTAGTATCATGAAGTAATTACGTATGGGATTGAATCCTGCACTGGGCAACTATGTATGTTTGTGTGTGGTCTTCTTGAGAAGGAGCAATCTTTTAGGAGAGTAGTAAGAAATCTCAAAAGCGGTAAACTAACTTTTGTCAAGTCTTATGATATCACCATCCTACAAATATACCTGTGGAAAAGAGAACACCCAGTAATGTGTATAGCACATCTTGTTAATGCATACTCCTGTAGTATCATGAAATAATTAAGTAGGGGTTTGAATCCTGTACTGGACAACTGTGTGTGTGTCTGTGTGTTGTCTCCTTGGGAAGGAGCAACCCTCTCGGAGAGAAGTAAGAGACCTCAAAAGCGGTAAACTAACCTTTGTCAAGTCTGATGATGTCACCATCCTACAAATATACCTGTGGAAAAGAGAACTCTGAGTAATGTGTATAGCGCGTTGTGTTAATGGGTACTCTTTTAATATCATGACGTAGTTAGGTAGGGGTTTGAATCCTGCACTGAACACCTGTGTGTGTAGTCTCCTTGGGAAAGCGCAACCTTTTAGGAGAGTAGTAAGAGACCTCAAAAGCGGTAAACTTGTCAAGTCTGATGATGTCACCATCCTACAAATATACCTGTTGAAAAGAGAACTCCCAGTAATGTGTGTAGCACGTCGTGTTAATGTGTACTCCTCTAGTATTATGAAGTGGTTAGGTAGGTGTTTGAATCCTGCACTGGACAACTGTTTGTGTGTGGTCTCCTTGGGAAGGAGCAACCGTTTATGAGAGCAGTAAGAGATCTCAAAAGTTATAAACTCACCTTTGTCAAGTCTGATGATGTCACCATCCTACAAATATACCTGTGGAAAAGAAAACTCCCAATAATGTGTATAGCGCGTTGTGTTAATATGTGCTTCTCTAGTATCATGAAGTAGTTAGGTAGGGGCTTGAATCCTGCACTGGACAACTGTGTGTGTGTTGTCTCCTTGTGAAAGAGCAACCTTACTGGAGAGTAGTAAGAGACCTCAAGAGCAGTAAACTAAACTTTGTCAAGTCTGATGATGTCACCATCCTACAAATATACCTGTGGAAAAGAGAACTCCAAGTAATGTGTATAGCATGTTGTGTTAATGCATACTCTTCTAGTATCATGAAGTAGTTAGGTAGGGGCTTGAATCCTGCATGGGACAACTGTTTGTGTCTGGTCTCTTTAAGAAGAAGCAACCTTTTAGGAGAGTAGTAAGAGACCTCAAAAGTGATAAACTAACCTTTGTCAAGTCTGATGATGTCACCATCCTGCAAATATACCTGTGAAAAAAAGAACTCCCAGTAATGTGTATAGCGCGTAGTGTTAATGAGTACTCCTCTAGTAGCAGAAGTAGTTAGGTAGGGGTTTGAATCCTGCACTTGGTGAGTGTGTGTGCTGTATGTGTGTGACACTGTTGATCAATATGTTGTGGGTTTTGCTTTTACCACTGTATGACATATCAGTATGCATTGCACATGTGAGCTAGCTGTGTGGCAAATACATATACGTACATGTTACCTCAATGACTGCATGTGTGGGAACCCTGCTTTCTCCAAGAGCACAGCTGTCATCCCTGCCAGACTGTGCTGCTGCTTCCCAGACCTTAGGTCACATCTGTATGCTTGTGACAAGCCCAGCCACTGCAGTGATCCCTGGTCTAGGTCATCTGTGTAACACAAAGTCATTACGGTTCCTATTGGAATGTGTGAGTGAGGGACAATGGCCGAGGTATATGTCAGACCTGTTCAAATGCAGCAAAGTCTGTCAATGATGATTATTCATAACAGGTGTAGAACAACCTATGTGGATATGCATGCAGACTCCTTAATGCTTATGTGATCCACCAAGGGATTCCAAAATACCTTTGGAAATGTGATTAACAAAGGAGAGATGACATAACACTTGGTTGCATGTACACATCGTTACCTGTTCATCATGTTGGTGGCTACTACCTATGTGGTACTGTGGGGATAATATGTTCCGTAAAGGTGGATGACTATGCTTAGTTTGGCTTATAGCTTTACAGCATGGGTTTGACAACAGGCATCTGTCTGTATGATACCCTTGTGGAGGATGTGTGTGTCATCTGGAGAATACATTATAGGCCACAGTATGCATTACCAGACGTAGACAGACATATCCCTTCTGTGATTGCTTGTACCTAAGAGAGCTATATGCCAAACAGGAGTGGTGTCAGTAATGGGTGCAGGTGAATACCAGTGGTTATTGGCATTGTATAGTACCTGAAGGACCCAAATGTTGCTGTGTGTCCTACATCTGTGTGTCGGTTGTCAAGACATCATCTAATGATTGGTTATGGTCAGGCTGTTGAAATGATGTATACTACCAGAATGCAAAACAATGACAGATAGTAACAGTATCACCCACAGCACAGTGTCAAACCATGTCATACACACATGTGTAGTCAGGTTCTGGAATGTGTGTAGTACAATGCATACTTGCCACCAACAGAAACTATGGAGTGTTACTGTGTAATACAGTGCATGTCACCCTGGCCATGTGTCCACTATGCACATACATGCAGACAGTGCACCTCCACCATGTTCACAACTGTACACCTGCAAATCTGTGCTACACACATCCCACACATACTGTCCACTCTCTAACACATGCTGCCAATATTGCACACATCAGCCAAGTGGCACATGGCCAGACAATACACAATTGGAACCAACACTGGTGTAAACAACACTACAATGACAATCATAGCTTTAATGCATCATGCCTGCTCAGCTACACCTTCAAGCATACCATTACACTCTACTGCTGACAACATGCTAACATTGCTGTACTGCTATATAGATACCCTGTGCATCAACACCATGGTAGCCTGTTCCTGCATCGATGTTACAGATGACAGGAGGCAGCACAGGTTTCATCATATGCACAGGGTGTGTTGTTGGTTTGCCAGAGGCCTACAGTGAGCCATCCAATTGACATGTATGTGTATGTGTGTGTGCGCGTGTGTGAGTGTGTGAGGGGCAAGAATACTGGAATGGGCCAATGTTGTTGTAATGTGTGTGGGTATGTGTTAGCCCTAGGTGTCTGATGTATGTGTGTGTGTCTGCATGCACACAGTTTCACCATGTGGCTGCCATATATGGGTATTTGTGGGACAGCCACAGACTGTACCTGTGAGGCTTTACAGATCACCGTCTCTGGCCATGGATATGGTACCTGTGCCTGGCAGGGGTGCTACTGACACTATCAGGTACTAAGCCAGACTGGGTACTATCCCCAGAGGTGGATGGATGTACACTGGACACAGGTCCCTGCTGGGACTGTCCAGAGCCATGTGCACATTGTCTTCTAGGACATTCTATGGACAGCCCACCCCCAACATTGCTGGGGCTGGTACTGGCAGTATGGGAGTGGCTGTGGCTTGAGGGTTGTCCACGGTGACTGCCAGCTGCTGATGCTGCTGGTATAAATCCAAGTCGATGTCTCAACCATCCCGCACTGTCCTGACACATGGACATGACATTGCAGAGGATATCTAATGTCTTTCCCCAATGTCTATCAGTGACCTCGGTGTAATGATGGATGGCACCTGCTAGGTCACGGATACTGTCAATGATGGTGGTGTTATGTGCCCTCTGTGCCCTTAGTCCCTGTCTGGTGTACCGTTCCATACATGCCTGTGCCTCCATGACAGCCTGGAACATGCGTGATGTTGTCAGACCTGTGGCACGTCTAACTGTGGCATGATGAGCAGCTGTGCTCCTATGAGAACCCCTGGACATCCGCCTATGTGGTACCCTTCCAGACATCTGGGTATGGCTGCTGTGTTGGGATGCATGTGCCATGGATACCACACGGTCCTGGCCAATGCCAACTGTACGCTGTCCCTCAGCTATGGGCATTGGTGATGAATGTATTGGCAGTATGACTGTATACATGGATGGGGTGGACAGCTGTGTACTGTTGATTGGTGGCACAACGACAGACCCTGGCAAACACGCCTGTGCCTCAACACACCTATCTTCATTATCACTATGTGGCTCACTGACATCAGTTTCCCTGCTGCAGTGAACCAGCCCTAACACAGCACCTGTGGGAGGAAGACAGGAAACACACTTTACGGCCTGTACATGATGTCGGCACACATGCGCACATGCACACATGAACACATGCACACATGCACACATGAACACATGCACACATGAACACATGCACACAAATACACTCCTCACTACAGCAGATACTCACACACACCACCAGCAATCCAAAACATACTCAATAGTGGTTGAAGGTGGGTTACAGTATCACAAGGCAAACAGTCATATCACTCGTGTCAGCATGCAGAAAATGTGTTGCTCAAAACCATGCAGTGCGAGTGTAGACAGCCCTTGTTAATAACAGTATACATGGCTTTGATGCATGTGTGTTGTTGTTCAGTGATTGGCCTCACCCTGAAATGCAATGTGTACATGGACACAACATTGCTGTGCAAGTATTAAAAGCTCTGCAATGTCCTGTGCACCATCACTCGCAGGTATACATATCATGGCTGGATGTCTATCTGTGTGTCACATAGATATCCATTTCTGATTACAGTGTCTGTGTCTGTAGCAGATAATTGTGGACACAGGTTTAGCACATGCATGCTGTGGATACACACAGGATGAGTGGTGCATGTATGTGTGATGGAATACCATTGCTCAACATGGCCATTGTACAGTGGTTATGGTGAGTGTAGGACATATTGTGGACATGCCAGTGCCAGCCATGACATGGCATGCTACAACATGACTGCAACATTAAACATCACACATACCCAATGTGTATCATGTGACCTATACACTCAATAGCATTACAAGACATATATGTGCCACTTTGTACAAATGGTGATTGCTATGCATATTGTGTATAGGTGCATATGTTTGCACACACGCAACATTGAGGTGCATAGCAATGACTGCTATGTGTAGTACTGTGGTCACTGTAACTGGATGGGGTGTAGTACCATGGGCCATCATCATCATGCATCATATGGTCACTCAAGGCTACTAATGTGTGCAAGACCGCCAGCTAGCATGCTGTACCTGAACAGTACCATGGCTACATTCACTATTGCACAGCCACTTGTTACATGGGTTTGTAAGGTGCCCAATAGGGAGAATTGCCTAACATGAATGTGTTAGGTGTTGAAGAGTGTCACACAGCCCCATGATAGGCCTCTACCCCTCAGGTATATTATGTGTGCTGTGTGGATGACGTGCGATACTGAAGTGTGACCTTACAGCGGATGTCTGGATATGCCATGTGTAGCATGTTAAAGTGTACTGCACATGACAAACTTGTGTATGTTGTGTACATGTGTATCAACTATTTCTATCCAATGTCCAGTAGGGTGTTGCCACAATTGTGTGTGATGCTCTGTGTATTACATGTGATTGAGGCAGCTACTGACATTACTGAGATGTGCATAGTCTCACAGTAAACATGCACAGCATGCATTATGTGTAGGTTTGTTACGTGTACATGGCCAACACCTCACCTATGACATGCACATTTCATTAGCAATATTAAATTTATAACACACTTGCTAGCATCGATTGGCTGCCTTGCTGTCACACCAGAGGAATCTACAAGAATATGAGACAGTTTGTCAGTGGCCACAACTGTGGCATTGCTACTGTGAGTTTGCTAAACTACAGTAGTACAACAGTCGACAGTCACAGGAGTACAGATTATATTCCAAATATCAGTATTGCACAACACTAGACAGCACAACTACTAAACACACAGTACACATTTCACATATGCATAATCTACCGGTACAGGTAACAGTAGTCTACAGATAGGGCATGTTACCTGCACGCTCCATGTCAACATGCTGAGTGGATCCAACCTCCATGATGACACATGTATGTTGCTGTTCCTGTTGTTGGCCAGGAGCCACCACGCTTATGAGCAGCTCCTCCACTCTGGTGAGGGGGGAATGAATGGCTACCCCACCACCTGTGACAAGCTGCTATCTACGGATATCAGATGCATGCCACTGGACATGTCTAATTAAATCATTGCAGTGATGGCGTACCTGCTCATATGTCCGGTTATGAATGCCTATGTCATTTACCCGATGAACAAGATCTTGCCACAGTGCAGTCCACTCATGCTGGTCCTGGCTGGTTCTAGAGAACAGCAGGGTGTAGTGCTGCACCAGGCTGCTGTGTATTTCCTGTTCCTCTGCAGCTGTATAACATGGGTTGCGTTGGTGGGCCATACCGCTGGAAGACAATTAAACAATATGTGTGAGCAAGTCATGTGGCACACTTAACATTCTAAAGTACAGATATCAATTAACTGCCATATATAGCATCTAATTGGCTGTAAGAGGATACACACGTTCAATACCACATATTAGTGCTCAGGCCACAACTGGCTAACAGTGCCTGGCATGCTCCTTATATCAAACCATGTTCTGCACAGCAGCAAAGATAAACCAGTATGTAAGGCTATACACCAGTACATGGCACACTGTATGTGACACAATGCACCACCTAGCTATAGGAGGTATATACCAAGCTAATGCATAAAGAAAGATGTCATCCATTGCAATGAATGTAAAGTACAGTTACAGTATTACCAGTATACCACCCTAGTCGTTGATGCCAAACCCCTGCCTAACATATGTGCACAGTTGTTAATATAGGTGGCATACTGCTGTACTAGACTATACATGTTGCTAGATACACACGTATACCCTGTAACACACATATGATTGAGGACATGGTACAGGCATAATTACACACACATCAGACATACATACAACACACAAATGTATGCCATCCCAGATGAGCTTTACCTGTATACCATACAGTACCATGTGTCACTACTTACAAAACCTTATGCCTGAGATATGTAATCTGTGAGGACTACAGGGAGCACACAAAACAGTGTTTCCAAGCAGTGTGAACATACACCATACTGTACTGTTTAGTCCTACAGCTTCAGGTAGTACTACAGTTCATATGGGAGTTGGATTCACCAGCAGTACCACTCACTAAGCATACATGTATTTCTTTAGCCTACAATGGGACACCACAGTCTACAACAAGGGATTATGTCACACCGTATGCCATACTACTTTTTCTGCCTAGCAATAGCATACACATATTTTGCTGGGATCACAGCTAGGACACAAACTACCATGACAGAACCAATTTCACACTAAGCTATCACAACTTTACAGACCTTGCACACATTCACCAACACATTCACCATCACACTCAGTCAACCTCACACAGCAATTATTGCACTAAGTACATGTGTGTGTGCATCATGTCATAGGTAGGTAATACGCTATTGGCCCTAGGGCCTACAGCAGCATAGCCATACGCTACCCTGGCCTTTGACACACATGTAATTTAATTTCACTTGCCCCTGTCAACCAGAGCCACAGAGGTGATTCCCGGGGTGTATTTCCTATCTCCCAACCAATCATCAGGAGCATTTATGACAACTGCTAATGAGGAGCTTTGTTTGCTATTGACAGGTGGCTTGTTCTAGAGTATGGCATGTCTCTGAGATAGGACTCTATCCCTCCAGCATGTGCTGTTTAGTGAGCTGACAAGGTTTAGGACCCTAGAGCATGTATCTGGGAGGGATTGTGATATGCTTACGTGGAGGATGTCCAACAGCTATGGGTGTGACATAGCTCTGTATGTTAGGCAGAGGTCACCTCTGGGTAAGCGGTATGCAACACAGTCTAGCTGTGGTTTTGTGAGTCGATCTGCATAGGGCATCTGTTTGAGGCCGGTATTATTCTTTGTGAGGTATGTCTGTGGCCTTTCCAGTTGCTGTAGTTGTCATGTGAGGTACATACCACATGGGGCATTGTACTCTATAATGGGTTTTAATTGTGATGGGTAGAGGGGAACACTGACCTATATTTCCCTAGATGACACACCTTTTGTGATGACTTGTACCATGTAGACAGATTACATGACTAGTGTGGCACTGTGATTATCAAAGGGGAGGCTACTGTCCATCTGTGTCCCATGTTCCCTTATCACACCTTTGGTGTTAGGTAGACTACCACTTATGTGGTAGTTAATGGGTACAGTGTTTTGGCTAGAAGGGATGGCACTGTAGTGTCAACACTAAGCTTCAGTCCATGCCTTGGTCACCAGGCACCTGTCGCAGTAAGTATGACCCCGTGTCTCTCTCTCTCTCTCTTATATCTATATATATATATATATATATATATATATATATATATATATATATATATATATATATATATATATATATATATATATATATATATATATATATATATACACACATATATACATATATCTATATATATATATATATATATATGTATATATATATATATATATATATATATATATATATATCTATATATATAGACATACATACACACATACATATAAACATCCATTGCTGCACATATAGATGTACATATAGGCACATATACAGTCCACTTTTCATGGTTGGAATATCAATTATGTGACAGCTGTGAGATATACAGTTATGTAATAATATTGCACAGTGTTGTGCAGAATGCATTGAAGGTGTACTCAGCCCATGTAGCTTTAGCAGGCCTCACTGGCTGCAACACTGCAAAAGTGACAAATCATACCCACAGCGTTTAACCACCACATCATATACCAGCACTGCATGCTGTTTTCTTTGCCACACACTACAACCTACATAGAAATATGCACATAACAACCTTCAACAACATATATATATATATCCACCTTTCACGAACAGTTGCAGTATGTCCCTTGCCCTATGCACATGTACAGATACATATAGATACGTACTGCTGCCACATATGGATAATTCACAGTATATAGAGTACTCTTTAAAAACATCTACTACATGCCAGAAAATACATATGTGTTACATACCTTTCCTTTGTATTTCTTTGTTCCGTCTGTTTTTAAAAGAAATATTTTTGGGGGGGGTTTCTTTGTCTGTTGATGTTGCTCTTTCTTTTTCTGTGTCTGTCTGTTTCTGTCTCTTTGTCTTTGTCTTTGTCTGTGTCTCTGTCTCTCTCTCTCCCTCTCCCTCTCTCTCTAATGCTGCAATGATATTATTGCATGTGTGGACAGCAAGTACAGCCTGCTTTTATAGGTATCTGCACATGTGCATGTGATGGCCTCTGCACCAGTTGGTGCCCACCATTTAGTAATTGCATGCAGCCTGCTGTAATGTAATTGGACTACTCACTGTCATAGCAGCCCACTGCTATAAAATGCTAAGTTAGGTAGGCGTAGCCCTTTCAGCTTTCCAAAGTGGGGCCCATGCTTGTTTTCTGTGGACACCGCTGTGTCAGTCAGAAGGTTGGTATACTTCTTATATCTGAAGCTAGGGTTGTAGCCAGTGATTTGCATGTTGTACTCAAACCTGAATGTTGCTGCTTCCAGTAGACACTTGTCAGTGTAGAATTTTACTCACCCCTCCAAATGCTAACACAAGATACATGGGAGTATGTACTTTCTTTTCTAATTAGACAATTAACTGCCATATAAAAGTAGTTATTGCAACGTATTCTTCTGGCACATGAACTGTTTGTGAACTACTATACTGTAAATATTAATTTACTCACTTCTGAACAGTTTGTGTTTTTTTTTTGTGTTGACAGGCTGCTCAAGACAACTGGACAAATTTCAGTACTGAGTATGCCTACCTACATCCTAGGTAGAGCCTGAATACACAAGTATATTGTACTTTTGGGTAGGGGTGCAGAAGTACAGAGAGCATTATTTATTATTGTGTGATGTTTATCTTGCTGAACATACAGGGTTGCTGTGTACCTGTTAGTCTATCAAGGCAAGCAGTCTGTCTGCATAGCTCCCACCTGTGGACATATCCAGATGGTAGCCAGAGGTTAGCCTATTATTCTTTGTCTGTGCACCACACTGGTCATTTCAGCACTGGAACAATGGCATTGTCACAGTTGGTTGCTACCAGTACATGGCTACATCCTTTGATATTTCTGTGTTGTACTCCTACATAAGGGTATGATTGTGGAACTCCTTCCAAAGCTATTTGCAGAGTGTGTAACAGCAGAAAAGCTGATATGCCTGTGTGTTTCTGCCTCTGCCAGGCCTCTGATACACTCAGGTATATATTTGAACAGCCTCAGGGAAAGGTGCATATAAGTGAGGTACACCTGTAATATATTACAGACATTAAGTGAGACTGTGAGAGAATCAGAGCATATGTATTAATACACCTTTTCTGACGTGCATGCAGTGTCTACTCTTACTTATTGACATTATTCATTAAGTGTAATTCCCCACTTTTCTGCCTAATGTCAGCACTTTCCAGAGGGATTTAGAGGGGCACAGCTAACATTTGTTTACGGAACAGGGACATCCCTGAAAACAGTCACAGTTGGGAAGTATGGCCTCTGCCCTATTCAAATATGCCAGTGTGTCTCCTGCTCTGATACTGTGTGGGGTTTGTAAAGTGCTACTGTAACATTATTTCCTGCTAGAATGGCTGGTTCTCTTTTCACAGTCATGTCATACAATTCCACAACAACTGCTGGTAAAGATCCACAGAACAAGATTTGTGTTATGGCAGTCCTATTTTCCCTTTACATTCACTCATTGTAATGCATGATATATTTATTACAGCACCAACTTGTATGTCTACTGTGGCTTAGTGGTCCTTCATGCAGTGTAGTGTGTCCAAGGCCCAGGGTTTGAGACTGACAGAAGTGTTTTATTTTGCTGCTCAGCAGAACAAGGGCCCTGCCATGCAGAGTGACTAAGGCACTTTTAAGCAGTTGTAAGCGGGTTTGTGCGATGCTTAGCGATGCTCAGGAATTATTTTATATACTAATTTAAAACATAAAATAGAAAAGGGAGTGGTGGGATTAGAAGCAGGAATGCCTCTGCTTTGTGCGAAGGCTCTACCACTATGCTATTTGGCTTAATTTGCATAAACATTTCTTATTATGCTCTTCAATGTCAAAATTGCTAACTGTAGCTAAGCAATGGGCACACCCGTGCAAACACGTGCAAATACGGGCAGCTATATCAGGAATTATAAAAAAAGTTTACATTTTACAATTACAAAGGGGTTTAGTATGTGGGGATGTGTACTGTTTGCTATGTGTACATTTCAGCGGACTCGCTCATTGCACTTGTCATTTTCACATTTATATAGTTGCAGGGGCGTGGATATTTGGACTGCTCGGCAGTCCGACATGCCCCCTGCAGTCTTACATGCTCCATGTTAGCCTTCCAGTTGAGTCAGTGCGCTCTCATGCATATGCATGATGCGCTGATGTCATACTCTTAGACGGCCATTTCCGTGTAAGACTTATTTAGTTTTACACGGAGGATTAGTGAATCCCTGCCACAGTGCTTACTGCGACTTATAAAATGCAGTGTAAGACCTAAAACCTAAAGAGTACTACCACTATAAAAATAGTTCATGCTGAAGTGTTTTCCATTTATACTTTCATAACCTTTATGGTTCCAGAGATATGAACATTGTTTGAAATGTGAGGACATAATTTGATTGTGTCAAAAGGTTTAGGCTCTGCTCATTGGAAGTTACATTGCAAACATCCTGAGCTCCATTGGAGTGATTGAGTTAAACCAACATTACTTCAAATGTAGAACAGCAATACTTACATTCTGTTCCCATGTCTGGAACATCCCTTTCCTGTTTATTGGCCTGTTTCCACAGTGTATGTTGTAAGAGGTATTTCCAACTGCCCTCATTGATGCTGTTTGTCAGACACCCACATGAAGTCCTGCTCACAGTGAAGGAAAAGGGTCAACATCCACATGATGTACTTAGTTATAGGAGTGTGTTTCCATGCAAATGGCTATAGGAATGATACCACAGTTCTTCCACATGCAATTAGTAAGTGGGGGACTGCAGTTCGTGCACAGGCCATCAGCTGATCATGAGGATTGCTTACAAAACTCAAGCTGCTGCCTATGCAAAACAGCTGTACTTTTCCACATCCACCAGAGAGGGACAGAGAGAGAGAGAGAGAGAGAGAGAGAGACAGACACAAAGTAAGGAAGGGAGTAAGAGAGTAAGAGCCAAGCATGTTTGTGTATGATCCTTGGGTGGAGAGTAGTATCTGGGTATTATAACAGTTGCCTATATTGTTTACTAATTCCTTCTGTCACATAGTAATTGCACATAGCTGCACACATTTTTGGCTGAGGACTGTCTGCAACAACCTCTACAGTGTTTGAAAACTGTTGACCTTGTAATGTGGACATTGAGACATAAGGTCCTCAATATAATGATGTAGCAAAACCCACACTGCAATAGATCTTGTCATTACACATTCACCCCAACAAGAAACTGATGACACACAAACACACACTTACCAGTACTGAGTTTCAAACCCCTAATTGAGTATACATTGTTATTACAGTGTTACCCAGTTAGTGCACGTGCCATGAAGCTTACATGTTAAAAAGCTGTCCAAAGGTATCTTTGAAGGTGAGAAACATCAGCAATAGTGCTAAAGGAGAGGTAAGGGAAGTGTAAATGTCCACAGTCAGATGCCAATGAAGACACACACACACACACACACACACACACACACACACTCTCTCAGAGAAACACACACATTATCACAGTTGGCAGGATCAGAATTAGAACTCCTACCTAAGTAGTTTGTTACACTACAGTATTATGCAGTTATCAGAAGTGCCACAGAGCTTATAGGGCTGAAACATTGCCAAAGGGTTATTTCAAGGTGAATGACATCAGCAGGCATGCTGAAGTAGGGCAATGGGAGGTGTAGTGAGTGTGAATGGCTCCAAAATCATTCATCTCCACACACACACACACACACACACACACACACACACACACACACACACACACACACACACACACACACACTCACACACACACACATTTGTCAGTTCATTGTTTCACAGGTGTGTAGTTGGTAAATGGGCCTGAGGGCTATACAAGGCTAGGCAATGGAAATATCTTGACATCAGGCCACATAACAATAGTCTCCAGTGTGGCTCAGGGGTATAGTCCCTGGAGTTGTCCCCAGGGGTGGGTATTGTATTCACCATCCACTCATCTGGGTTAATATTGTGGGTGGCCAGTGATGTGCACTGCTTTCCATGTATGTGATCTATATTCCATATCATGTACGGTGTCTGGGTTGTGCACATGTCCCACATGCATGTTCTTTGATGTGTGGAAGTGTACTTGAGGTCTCTGGAGTATGTTGTGTGGACAGATTGTTATCTTCTGATGTAACATTCCTGACCTCATTTGGTGAGACCTGGCTATGTAACTGAGGTTGTGCTTGCACCTACATTGACAGCATGATACAGGTATTCAGTGGAGTTAGTGGCATCTGTCCATACAGGGCATGTGAATAAGGCATGGTATTCCCTTTGTGGGTTACATTTGCAGACTCTACAGTTGTTGCAGGCTTCCAGTGGGTAACATAGCAAAAGGGCTACTGTAAGCATTTATTTGCCTACTGCAGGGATGGAGCAGGGTGCCATGTCCTTTTACTGGACTGTAAAGTGCAATATACAAACTGTGAAATAATTCAGTCTAGTCATAGATATGCTGCTGTTGTTTCAATTTTACTTTAATGATATTACCTTCATATTGTTCCTTGTCTTCCTTGTCTCCTGTTTTGGGATGGGTGTGGGCCACTGATGTCCTACTTTACTTACAAATTGCTAGTTATTAAATTTCTACTGTAATATTTTATTATTTTTTCTCTATCTATATGTGCAACTGTGTCCTGCATTGAGAATGAACCATTGTAATTTCATTCAGCTACAATAATGTGTAGCTCTGAATGACAATAACATTTTCTTTGCCTTGACTTTGACTTGACTTGACTTTGACTTGCTGTATAACAGACAATCAGGAGATGTAACACATCAAAGCACTTTCTGATGTCAGTGGCATTTTTGTGGTCAACAGGCATGTAGTCCACTGCAATCACACCATGGTTACTATCTGTGAGGCAATATGCAGGGAACTACCAATATAGTGGTTGTTGCCTAGCCAAGTATGTTTGTGTATGAGATGTAAGTGGAGAGTGTTCTCTGAGTAATAGAAGGGTTGCCTATATTGTTCACCAATCCATAATGTCACATGTATGGTGATGGACTGCCTACACCAGCATCTCCGGTGTCTGACATCTGTTGTCTTTGTAAGGTGGACATTACGACATATACTAGGTCCTCAACATAAAAATTTAGCAAAACCCACCCCACAAGGGATTCTGTTATCACATAATCACAGCAACCCCCACACGGGATACTGATGACCGACACACACACACACACACACACACACACACACACACACACACACACACACACACACACACACTTACTACAGTGATTGACATCAGCACATCATGTGATGTTGGCCAAATGGATGTGTGGTGGGTGGGACAGGCCTCATGATGGAAATCTCTCTGCCATTGTTTGTCTCTCTATTCCCCACATCTGTGTGTCTGTATGTTTGACATATTATAGTGTGTTGGCCTTGGATATGTGTGAGTATTCCTATCCAATGTATGTGCAAAGCATGAATGGTATGTAATGTGGTGCACAGACATCTGTGACTGACAGATATGTATAGTCCACTGTTGTTGTCAGACATGGGCTTCCTAAGTGTAAGAGCATGCCCAGTATGACCTTTTGTATTGAGTGTGTAAATCCATACCAGGTAGGTTGTACTCCAGCTCAGGATTTGGTGTTCTACACCTACAGCTAGCAACCTATTTCTGCAGGATATCTGTAGATAGGTTGACAATATGGAGTCACAATGGGAGAAAGATAGTGGGATACTGTAACTATTGTGTCTGTGCTGCTTGTGTTACATGGTTGGTGTTAGCAGAGATATTCAGACATATGTACTGTTTTACACTGTGATGTATTATGTCATCAACTACTGACAGATATACTTATTTGCTCACAGTTATTTTCTGGGAAATACAAGATGAATGAAGCTGTGTCCAGTATTGTAGTCTGCAGCCTACATATTCTTGCACACTCATGCCATTCTGGAGGGGTAGCTGCAAACACTTCCTGATGGGTCTATGTAAATGGTCCAGCACCCCTTGGTACTGTGGTGACTGAGGAGCCCTGCTTGTACATATATCAATGTAACAGAGTGGCCATATCCTGCTGTGGCCATACCTCTCAACTGTACAAATTCACCCAGGTTACCTAGAGGCAGGGGTCATATAGCTGGTCAGTTCCCCTTCACATTGTGGTTTATGAGCAGGTTTGTAGGCACCCATTACTGGGTATACAGGCAGGGGTAGTATGGGCACACATTAGAGTTTCAGACTTCACACACTCCATGACGTCCATGCTTTTACACCCTCCACTCTGTTATTCTATCCTCTTCCTAACATTATGTGAGCAATATGTGAGAAGTATCCCTATAGTTGTCCCTTCATCCCAGTGGTATTTAGGGGTTGGTCCACATTTCATGCAGTAGGACATGGTGGGCATGCTACATAGATCTGTCAACATGGCCTTGCATTTGTGTTCTGTGGACTGTGTTATGTTGTTAGTTGGGACCCCATGAGATAACATACATTGGCAGTACGGGTGAGCCACAGGCCTTTGACAGAGGACTGTAGGGCATTTGGTAGTGATACAAGCCATCTGTAGCAGGCCAGTGCATTCTGTCACTCCTACATTCCCAGGCTGTGAGCCACTAGATTCCGCTGAGGTGACACAGTAAGTGTGAGGTGTTAATGTCAATAGTTCCTGTCCATATTACTCCATTGGTCTGGATGCTGCCAGGGTGCTGCTTACAGCTAAGGATACACCTGCATGGGACACCTCTTCTGCATGCTGCATTCTGTGGGTATTCGCATACAGAAGTGGGGGGGTCATAATGTACTCATTCCCAACAGCAGGGATATGACCTGTGATAAACCTGTGGTTGATGGTGGGGTGACCTGAGTGCATGTGTGATATGGAAGTTTCTTGCAGCTGACTCACAGATATACCTGGGACATTCCCCTTATGCTGCCTTGTGGGGGAGATAGGCAGTCTCTCATTACTTCATAACTGTGCTTTTTGTGGTCTGCCGTTGATTGGCCAGACTAAATCAGTATTCTATACTACACAGACAACTAATGTGCTGCTTACCTGTATGTACAATTCCAAAGGTGTGTGCAGTTGACAGTTACATTTTATGTACTCTGTCTAGGGTACCTCCACTTGTGTACTGTGTGTATGTCTTGGCCCACATTCATGGCATGTCGATCTTTCAGACGGTGACAGATATTGACATCTGGACAGTGAGTATGGATGACTGCTGAATTGGGTATTGCTGAGATGCATTGTGGTTGGCACTGCAGTTGTCAGAATATGGCCCTGTCATCACCCGTACTGGCCATAGACCACCGAGACACAACCCTCCATGCCTACATGCTGACCACTTCCACACAATATAAACACACAACAGCCTAACATATGCACCCCTGCATATTATACACATGCAACAATCTATCCTGTAAATTGGGCCAGCTCAGGTAATCTGTACTCCACTGCTATTAAACCCACATGTACATGTTACTGCATTTCTACATAGGATTGAGGGGGGCACACCTGACAACTGTAAACATTTGCTATGAATGTACTGGTATTTCAGGTACTCTGTTGGCTTCCATATCATTTTGTATTGTGACCTATCATGCAGACTAGAGGCATATCAGTAGAGTACAGATCTTGGGTTTTATTGACCTACATTTCAGTTTCAGACTTCTTACCCTTCAGGACTAACATACAACTGCCAGACCTGTTGTAGTCTGTCTGTGTAGGTTTGGAGGGGGGCTGTTCACCATTGCCATTAATTGGAGGCCTTAGCACAGCCTTTCTTTATGGTCATCCCCACCTGTCCTGCTGGCTGAGGCTGGTATTGGGTATGTGAGCCTCACTGACATGCATGTATGTGTCCTGTGGACACACATTTGGGCACCACATGTACTGCATTGGGATTTATCACCTTGTCTAGTACTGCCTACTTTGTTGACACCAGTATTTGTTATGGATTTCATGCTTCCCATATAGGTGTCCACTATCTGCTGCCATCCCACTCAGCCACCTGATTCCCTGGGTACACCACTATGCTACATGGGACCAAAATGTTAAGCAAATATCAGCACAGTCTGTGATGATGTATATCGAGTACAGTCATGTCACCCCCCATAGTTCCACAGAAATGCAGTAACATGTTTCTAGACTTAAGCAGCATCTAGCTGTCACCCAGACTGATGGCACAATAGTAACAGAAATAAATTGTCAGTAACACCCACAGTCAAATTACTGGTGCCATTCTAGGGGTGTCTCCTGCCGGCAGCCTGGGAACATATGATCATCAGAATGCACTGTCCTGCTACAGATGGCCTGCATCTGTCACACCTGGCATATGGGCCTCTGGCAAATGCCTATGCCTCACCCGCAGTACCCTTTCGAGAGTGTCATGGGGTCCTTGACACCAACATAACACAGTCCACAAAATGCAAAGAAAAGCCATGTTGACAACTGCTAGGAGCAAACCTGCCAGCCTCAGGGAGCCAGAAATCAGGGCAAAGCCATGAATAATGGGGTGATGAAGGTCCAAACAGAAGGACATCTGTGAAATACTACTCTAATAATGTTATAAAGTTGATGGAATGATCTGCAGTAGCATGGAATGTCTGATGGGTACAAAGTCTGAAACTGCAATGTCAACTGTCAGTAATATCTGACTTCAACCCTGAGTGATTTGCAAAACACTTTTACTGGAAAACCACACTTGTTTGAGTAACTAAAAAGATATATGAGTCATGGATGTGGACATTCTGTGATACTCTGTACAGTCGATAGGCAAGGCTAGGAGTTTAAACATGGGGATGCACTCACTGCAGGCAGGCCTAAACCTGGAAGATGGTGACATGTCTGCACCCATAGAACCCTAGGCCACAGCCATGGGGAGTAACACACCCCTCCCTGATCACTCATCCTATGCAACATCCTGATCCCAACATGTGGCCATCCAAGCAAAATGAGGTGGGCCATACATATATGTGTGACAAACACACACATCCAGGCTGGTCAAACAGTCTGACACACACAAGACCCTCCAAGTGCAGCCAACCATTGAGGAGAACCCAATGCAAAGTACTGGTAGCTATAGGTAAACATATCTGTCCAGGACACCCCCCACATATCCTATCCCCTACAAATCTATCTAGAGTCTGCCTGCCACCCTGATTCTGTCTGATGTATATTACCCAATTGAGGAATGGAAATCAGACCAGGCCAGAACATAAATGCACAGAAATTCTACCACTGTAATATATCACCAAGGTGCTGGACCATTTCCACAGCACCAGCAGTCAACTGCTTGTAGGCACACCCCTCAACAAGCTGGATTGCGCAAGAATGTGTAGCATTTGGCCCATAAGCCTGATGTGTGCATCATCCATCCTGTATTCCTCTGGTAAATCACTGTGATGATATGAGGAGGTATGTCATGAGATCCTGAAACAATACATGACAGTGTCAAATGGTATATATGGCATATGTCTGCTAAAACAAACCCTGTAACCCTAGCAACTCATACATTACTGAGAGAAATTGTCACAATCACTGTAGGTTTCATTGTTCCCACATGTTGATAGGCTATCTCCAGATATCCTGCACCACCAGGTTGAGAGATATGGCTGTAGCACAAAAGAAACTGGACTGGAGTACAACAATCCCTGGAATGGAGTCTCACGTGTACTACAGAAGGAGACACTGGGCATGCTCATACATATAGAGAAATGTCAGTAGGATCTAGGAGTGAACAGGCCTTCCCCACCCAGTGCAATTCCCATTGCCCCACCTTAGCAGTCCTGAAGATGTCTGTCACCATAGAAGTCACTTTTGTTAGGGCCAGCACCATACGCTCTGTGGCATGTGCGATAACTGCATAATGCTATAGCACAAATAACTAGTTAGGTAGGAGTTCTAATCTCAATCCTGGCAAATGTAAAAGTGTGTGTTTACAACTAAAAGCTTTTGGGTCCATTCAATCCCAGTACATTTCCCTTTCCCTACTTTAGCAGTCCTGCAGATATCCATCATTTTAGAAGTGCATTCCATCAGACCTCAACACCATAAGCTCTGTGGCACGTGCAATAACTGCATAACACTATAGTACAAATAACTAGTTAGGTAGGAGTTCTATTCTCACTTCTGGCAAATGTAGAAGTGTGTGGCAGTTGTGTGTGCAAGACTGAAGGTGTTTTGCATTTGTTTGTTTATAGGTGAAACAGTTTTATGCCATTCCCACCCATGATACTTCACACTGCCCACCTTATCAGTCCAGATGATGTCAGTCCCTTATCAGCAACTTTGGTCAGCTGTTAGCCCTGTGAGCTCAGTAGTGCATGTGATAAATGCTTAAAACTATAGTACAAATGAGCAGTTTGGTAGGGGTTCTACTCTCGTATCCGGCAAATGTATGTATGAGTATGTATGTTTGTAAGTAAAAGCATTTTGATATGTTTCCAACCCACTGACCTACTTTATCAGTCCTGCTGATGTCATTCCCCATATCAGCAACTTTGGCCAGCTCTCAGCCCAGTAGGCTCTGTAGCATGTGAAGTAACTGCATAACACTATAGTACAAATCACTAACTAGGTAGGAGTTCTACTCTTACATCTGGCAAGTGTGCGTACATGAAACTCAAACCAAAAGCTGTAGATGGAATGAAGGAGCAAACAAAACTCTTTAATACTTTTGTTCAAATTTATTCTTCATGAACTTTTTCAGAAAAAAGTTAACCTCTCAAAAAACACCTCTTATAAGTTACATCACACATCACATGACTTTCATGATACTTTAAATTAAAGGTATAAAGTCATACCATAAAAATAAAAAAATGTCTTGTTTTCCAAACAGCTTAGAATGTCAAAGCTTCACAAAAAATGTATTAATATAAAAATAGTATCTTATTATTGTGATTTGAATGCTATTTTAGTGCTAAAAAGCACTTAATATTATTGCATTCATTTGTGCAGTGCATATGTGTATGAATCGACAGTCATGTAGCTATTTCCCATTGGCATGGGTGCAGTGAAGTCATCCACCCCTATTTTTATGACTGCAAAGTCAGCATTGGAGAAGTTTTGCAAGGTGGTTACCTTTGTGGGGGTGTGGGTGAGATGTTGAGCTCCATGTTGATTACATCATGTGTGGATCTGGCCAGGTAGGGATTGACAATTGTGGTTGAGCAACAGTCCCATATGTAAGTAATCAACACAGGTCAAGGTTGTTGCATCCTCTACTGGGGGTCAGTATGAGCCAGTCCAGGGCATTGTAACTGATGAATTCCATGAAGCGCTGTGCCAGAGTACTGGTGCTTGACTACTTTCCCCAGGTGATGGAGGGGTAGTTGAAGTCTCCTACTATGTCAGTGTTGGGTTGGACCTTCATAGATGCCAGGGTTTTGAGGAATGTGGATTGACAGTCTAGGGACATAGCTGGGGACTGATATCAGGCTATGGTGTGGATTGCACTATTCCCAAAGTCAGTTTTACAGAACGTACCTCTGATGAATTATGCTGGGATACTAGTCTGGAGCTGTGCATATCCATTATGAATATGGAGACAACGCCACCTCTGGAGGTGTGGTCCATGTTTTGGCTATGACAGCTGTAGAATGCATCATAGCCTGTTAGTGCAGGGCTACTGTCTGCTGCTGTGAACCATCTCTTCATTACAGCACAACTGTCAATGTCCTCCACTCTGAGGTGTGCTTTGAGTGAATCATCTTGACAGTTAGATGTCTACTGTTGAGCAGCATGACCCTCAGATTGCATACATGTCTAGCTGTTATGCTGGTAAATTGATTGGGAACACTGCCTAATAAGGCATTATAGAGGTGGCAAGACACTTACCCTGTACCTGGAAACCCAGGTCTGACAGATTTAGGATATCCCTGGCAAGACATTGAGGTCTGTCAATCATGTTATCCCAAGCAGAGAGATACTGGATCCCCTGAGAATGACACACAACATGTAAGCCAATGTTGCAGTCAATTATCTGTTGTTAGTACTGCAGCATCATTCTGGGTGATGGCAGTATACTGTTCAGGCCTACTGTCACACATGCCTGGATCACATAATCTGAGTGTTTAACCATGTCTCTTGTTATGCAGTCCAGGGAGGTGTGTCTTAGGTCATTCACACCCACATGGATGATGACAGAGTGATACTTGTAGTTATTGTTGAGTGGCCTGACAGGGTATGTCATGTGTTGGATGCTGGCACGTGATAGAAAGTTGGCTGTTACCTCCTCTATAATCAACTTTGTGAGTGGGATATCTGTGTGCCACAGTACTGAGTCACCCATGATCACTGTATTGTGTAAGGTGGTCAGCCTTAGGAGCTTAGATTGAAGGGCAAGCTGTGTGGGTGACATATATGTCCTTTGGCATGTGCTACGTCATGGTGTCTGAGTGGGTGTCTGTCTTGGAAAAAGACCATGTCCAGCCAGTACAAAAACAAACTGAGAAAAGCAAGGATACCTGATGGTCAATGAAAGTCTGAGAAACAATGTTAGCGTACAAAACCTTTAATACATGCTTTCATCAGCAAGACTTCATCAGAAAAAATTCGTACTAACAGACAAACCCTTTATATACCTCACAGTTAATTATCAATGATCAGAACACAATCAGTTATTCAATTAATTAAATTTCCAATTCATTAACTCTTAAAATACTGACAAAAAAACGTTATACCTTATAATAAAACAATGTCAAAAATATATATAATGTGTTAAACACACATAATAAATAAAAACATTTAACAACAATCAATTCTGTATTATTTAATATTTATTAGCCTTCAATTTCTTACTTTTAAGAAAGCATTTAATATTAATGCTATCATTGATCCAAGGTTTTTTATCTCCTTCTGGCCTTACTTGCCAAACTGTCACCCTCTGCTCTAATACATTTTTATGATCACCACCCCTCAGGTCACCTTGCACTACTTCTAAAACTGAAAATATATAATTTTTAAATTAGCACATTCAGTAGATTGTTTATATAAAGCACATCTTTCATTCTTATTTCTAATGTAATAAATGTGTTCTCTCATATGCTCAAAAAGTGTTCTAGTAGTCATTCCCACTTAGTATGCATCACACCCACTACATAGACCAATATAAACAATTCCCCTGGATTTACAAGTACAATACCCTGGGACTTCAGAGGTCCATTCTAAATGTGGAATCATTATATATGAAACTTCAGGAAATAAACCTGCATAAATTGCAATTACCACATTTGAACATACCTTTTTTGTGAACATTCTGTAATAAATTGACATTTTGTATCATTCCTTTCCAACAATTTCTTGATATTATAAGTGTTCCGATAAACAAAACCTGGTTTAGTTCCTATAACTTCCAAGAGGTCTTTGTTCCCTTCCAAAATCCTCCAATTGTTGTAAACTTTATCCCTTATAAGTTGACAATCAGTGGTCATGTCCATACTGAACATGGCTGAATGTTTTACCACTATGTCACTATACAAGGACTTGTTTTTTTACCAAAGATTGTCTAGGAATTGGCGGGTAAACATAATTTCTTTTCATCAAAACCTCTTCCTTGGCAGACAGTAAATAGCCAGCATCATAACCCCTAGCTAAAAATAACTCTATAATAAATTGTACTTCAAAAGTACTGACATCACTATCTTGGGTGGTCATCCGGCTGACCCGAATATATTGGCCTTTTGGAATATTTTTCTTAATAAAACCAGGATGATTGCTCTGGTAATGCAGATACCCATTAGTAAATGTATCTTTTCTAAATATTTTGCTGTCAAATACTTTTTCTCTTTGATTCCATCTTAAATTAACATCTAAAATGTTTATACTCAAACCACACCCACCCTTTACAAACTTAAGATAGTCTGACATATTATTAATGTATATTATAAAGTTATCTACTTCTGCATGGCTAGCTTCTAAAATAAAAAAACAGGTCATCCGCAAACCTAGAGTAATATAAAATGTTATATTTTTCATGTAAGAGCACCAAATTGGTAGTTTCCCAAAAGGCCATTACTATTTTAGCATAAGCTGGGGCAGCCAGACACCCCATAGCTACTTCCTTTATTTGTTTATAATAGCACTTATTAAATAGGAAGAAACTGTTGTCCAGTATCAACTCAATTAGTTCATATAATAAATTAATATTGGTCTGCCCAAGACATGTTTTTACATAAAAACATTCTTACGGCTTCTACCCGTTCTGGGTGTGGAATACTTGTGAATAACGAAACTACATCTATTGTCAACATTAAATATTTACTAGTATTAAATTCAAAACTTTGTGAAAAGCTCCTTATCTAAAAAGTCCCATGAATCTTTTAAATAAGACTTTAGCCTCACCACTATTGGATTCAATACTGCATCAATAACCAAAGAAATACCTTCAGTAATAGCTTGTGGAGAAGACACAATCGATCTAAAAGGGGAATCAGTAGGATTTTTATGTATTTTCAGGATGCCAAATAGCACCCCTACTCTTGGTTTTTCTATCACACAAAAATTGTGCATATCTAAATCTATTAATTGATTCATTAAAATATCATAGAAAAATGAATGGATGTACTTATAACTCTGCTCTATAGTTGGTAAATTAACCTGAACATAGTCATCTTCAACTGTTAACAATCTTAACATACTTTTGTTGTATTGTTCCACATTCATAATGACCACATTGCCCTCCCCTTGTCACTCTTCATATATCTCAAATTATTAAAGCTTTTTAACTCATTCAGTGCTTTACGTTCATCAGTAGACAAGTTATCATACCATTTTCTATGACCATTACTTAAACACTTTTTAAATTCATGTACACACATTTCTTCGAACACATTTAGTGTATGACACAAGTTAAGGGTAAAACATGATGTTTTTTTTTAAATTTACTGATACTTCACGAACATTTTTAAGTAAGTATTGCAAATTTAACTGCATTGTATATTGTTTAAAGTCAATAACAGTTTTGTCGTATTTCACCCTTCTTGTAGTCACAAAGCCAAACCCATACCTTAGTACTTTTTCTTGTTTGTCGGTAAACATAGTATCTGATAAATTAATTAAATCAAAGTTGCCAGCTTTATTGTTTATTGGTCATCCATAGATGACTTGGATGTCATCTGTTCTCTCGTTCTGATGGCTCTCCCCCTTGTTATCCTTGTTTCTCTCTACGGTAAAAAAACCTTTGGTCTAGCACCATTCAAACCCATATCACCTGTTTTGGCAGAAATGTCACTAGACCTGTTGGTTTGTTGCTCATCTACTATGACGTTCTCTTCACTAGCAGGACCAGAATCAGCCCTCCCACTATTAAAAAACCTCATAACCACAGCAGAGGCTTTTAATTGGTTGTTGAGCCTCTGGCGGTTCCCGGGTACATTCAACCTGTTTGCTTTATTTAAAGCTGCAGTATTCTTATTAGTGAACTTTGTTGGACCCCAAGAAGAGATGACATTTTTATTCTTATTTGTTCTTTGGTACAGAGGGTCAAATGATTCTTAAGCTGTATTATTATCATATGTTGCCATATCCCTCAATAACTTGTTGTGCTTAAGAACAACAATGTCATTTTCATGCTGTCCTACTTCTTTTAAAAAAAGTTCATATGTCCCATCATTAAAATCTTTTGTTAATAAATTGACCTCATCTGCCCTTAGAATTTCTGCTTCCAAAGCTTCCATCTTTTTTACATTGTTTTCTTTCAATAGTTTAATCAACTGAAGACCAGCACTGTTAAAAAAGGATGTCAACTCTTGAAAAAAAGGGTCTTCAGAAGTAATACCATTGGGACATTTGAAGAATCTTAGACCCTTAGGTACCACTGCTAGTTCTACTATGCATCTGTCAAAGTACTTATTTTCTAAGTCCAATGACCTATTTTTTTAATAATCTGCATAAAACCTCACATTTACTATTATATTCATCAATTTTCACATTGGCAGGTTTATACTCAGCTTGAACAAATGGGTCATAGTGACAGTCCAAAACAGACCGAATGCTCTTAAACTGTATACCACCACTAGATGTTTCATTGTTCATGCTGATATTACCATTAGGTAAGTCCATGATATTCAAATCCACAACCGTAGCTTGCTCATCCTCAGAGCTATGATTCCCATCCACTACACCATTTTGTTTGATAAGCAACATACTTAGGGATTTCTGTATGTTCATCATGGTGGCTACCAAACAGCAAAACTGGAAAAAGAGTGTGTACAGCCAATACAAAAACAAACTTAGAAAAGCAAGGGTTTGTCTGTTAGTATGATTTTTTTTCTGATGAAGTCTTATTGACGTAAGCATGTATTAAAGGTTTTGTATGCTAAAATTGTTTCTCCGACTTTCATTGACCATCAGGTATCCTTGCTTTTCTAAACAGTACAAGGACACCTGTTGGTGGATTGAGGAAGTACTAAACAGTATACAGAGACAGAGGTTGGGGAAGAAGGAGTGGGATTGTCATAGAGATAAGTAAAGTAGGCAGAAGTATGAGGAGATGATGTTCATGGCAAAGAGAGAGGTGGCAAAGGCTGATGATGGACATAAAAAGAGTTTAATGACAGGATAGACACGAAGGAGGGATGAAAGGAATTGCGCCGATTGGCTGGATAGATGCACTGAGCTAGGAAAGATGTCCAGCAGATAAGGGTGATAAAAGGATGATGAGGTATATGTACTCACAAGCGAGAAAAGTGTGGTGAGCACATGGACAGTGTACTTTGAGAGGCTGATGAATGAAGAGAATGAGACAGAAGGTTGGATGATGTGGGTATGGTGAATCAGGAAGTGCAATGGCTTAACAATGAGGATATAAGGATAGCTATGAAGAGGATGAATACTGGCAAGCCTGTTGGTCCACATTACACACCTGTGGAAGCATGGGGTTGTTTAGAGAAAATGGCAGTGGTATGTTAGCCAGACTGATTACTGATATCTTGGTGAGTGTGAGGTTTCATGAGGAGTGGGGAGAAAGTGCTTGGGTGCGGTGTCAAGAATGAGGTTGATTTGCAGAGCTGTGATAACTACAGAGGGATAACATTGACCAGCCACAGCATAAAATTATGGGTAAGAGCAATGGAAGCTAGGTTATGCAGGGAGGTGAGGAGTACTGGTTAGCAGTATGGTGTCATGCATGGAAAGGACACTACTGATGTGATGTTTGCTCTGAGACTGTTACTGGTGGAATACAGAGGTCAGGAGTTGCTCTGTGTCTCTCTGGATGTACAGAAAGCATATCACAGGGTGCCTAGATAGGAGTTGTGGTATTATATGATGAAGTCATGAGTGGAAGAGATATATGTAAGAGTGGTACAGGATACGTACACGGGTGGTGTGACAGCATTGAGGTCTGCATTGGGATTGATGAATGTGTTTAAGATGGAGGTGGGATGACATCAGGGATCAGCTGTGAGCTCTTTCTGATTTGCAAAGATGATGGACAGGTTGACAGACAAGATCATATGGGAGTCCCCGTTGACAATGTTGTTTGCAGATGACATTGTGATCTTGACTGAGAGTAGGGAACAGCTTTTGGAGACCCTGGAGAGGTGGACATATGCTCTAGAGAGGAGAGGAATGAAGGTCAGCAGCACCAGGACAGAATATCTGTGTGTGAATGAGAGAGAGGACAGCGGAATGTTGAGGGTGCATGAAGTACAGTTGGCAAAGGGGGATGTGTTCAAATAACTGGGATCAACATTTCAGAGTAATGAGGACTATGGAGGACAGGTGAAGAAGAGAGTACAGCCAGGATGGAGAGGGTGGAGAAGAGTTTCAGGAGTGATATGTGACAGACGAGTACCAGTAAAGGTGATATGTAAGGTTTACAAGAGGGTAGTGAGACCAGCTATGTTATATAGGTTGGAGACAGTGGCATTGATAAAAAGGTAGGGGATCAGAGCTGCACATGGCAGATGTTATGATTTGCACTGGGTGTGACATGGGTGCACAGGTTTAGCAATGTGTATATGACTGTCTCAGGCCATGTTGGACAGATACAAGACAATGTTGGAGAGGCAGCATTTCATCAGTTTGAACATGTGCTGAGGAGGGATGCTGAGTATATTGAGAAAAGGAGGATGTACCTCCCAGGTAAGAGGAAGATAAGAAGGCCTCAGATAAGGTTTCTGGATGTGGTTTGAGAGGATATGCAGGTGGTTGGTGTGAGAGAGCAAGATTCAGAGGACAGGCAGAAATAGCAACAGATGATCCACCGTGGCAATCCTGAATGGGTAACGCCAGAGGACAATGAAGGGGAATGTCGTAATGTCAGTCTTCACAGATTTGGCAAGGGTTTGACTGACATAACATAACTCTATGGGTAAATGACTACAACTATGAGGCACACATATGGTCAGTGTGCGGAACACTGGACAGTTGAATGGTATGAGCTCAACATATAACATGCAGTTCAACACACACATCTGCAACAGTATTTTACTCTGCACATGCTCTGTATAGTTGTCTTATATTTACAAGACAAAATGTCTACCATAGTTATATGCACAGGTAACATATGGATATGTACAACATCCCAGTAGCTGGCCTAGTCACTACAGACAGAGCCACATGCTATGGCCATCAGTGCTGTTCAGCAGTACATCAGAACAGGAAGTCTTGTTGAGACATATGCTTTCAAACCCCTATTTTTCATTATTACAGACCACCTACTGCATTCAATTACATCTTTCTTGTTTCACATACCTGTTATTTTTTTACGGATATTTCACAGATATATCCTTTTTCTTTTTTTTTTTCTCACACTACTTCAGCTTTCCACAGATGGAATGTCTATGACAGAGATGGTTTGAATAGATGGCAGCTTGTCTTTTGTAGGTAATGCTCATGACCATGTGATGGCCTGAGCACCAATTGGTGTTCCCCAGTTGCTTATTGCATGCAGAGCAGCTGTGTAGTTATTCCAATAGCCAATATCATGGTAACACACTTCTATAACTGAGTACTCATGTGGACATTGGCCTTTCCCTTACCTGTGAGGAAGAGATCCTGGAGGTGTGTGAGCTAGTACCTCTTAGAACAAGACCTGTGGAGACAAGCCAACTAAATGGTAGAGAAGATTCAAGACTTAGGGGCAGAATGTGAGTATTGCTGTTATGTGTTTTGAATACTGCTTGTTTAACAGGGTTTGTCTGAATATGCTACTTCTGCATGGGTTTCAGTCTGACAAAGTTCTGTGTCTGCATAGCTCTCAACTGTAGGGCTATCCACATAATGGGTAGAGGTTTGCCTGCTATGTTTGCTCTGTTCCCCAGACAGGTGTTGTCCTTGGCAAATCAGTAGCATACTCTGGTGATTGCAATCAGTACATGCCAACATCCACTTGTTTTTCAAACTTCATATCCCTCAGAAAAATATGTTACAACAAACCTTGTAACACCATCAGTTTTCTTGGTCTATAACAGCAATATTTCAAGTATGGCCATGGCTTTGCACCTCTGTACCAAATTCTGTCAGGCTTTGCACAGATGCCTTGAGGTTGATAGGTAGGGTCTACCATTATTTTGTTCCGTCATTCCTGCTGAGGGAAAAGGGTGGACAATATGTGGGACTCTGTACATTCAAGAAGTTGGTGTATGGAGAATGCTCTTAGATGCCCTTGTAACTTATTTTATGTAGGGGAGAGTAACAAGTGTTTAAAACTAGGCTGTTAGAACATGTGATACATATTACTGATGAGGAAGACAACAGTTCTATAGCTGTACATTTCAATAATTCTCATCATGGGGTAGTATTCATGAAAGAACATTTGTTATGTACAGAATAGGTATAAATGTTTAAATGTGATACTTTATCCTTTAGGGGGCTAAATGAGTAGTGTAATTGGAGGCTGTGTATATACATGTAAGGATGGTGGGTTACACGGTACTGCTTTGGAAAAAGTTGGTTTCTCAGTTTCATCAAACAGTTATATAAGAACAATTGTTATGTACAGAATCAATGTATGTTTTTAAATGTGATACTTTATCCCCTAGGGTTTAAAATGAGGAGTGTAACTGAAGGCTGTGTTTTTAAATGTACTTAAGTGTTAATTGCTTCTTCTAATTAAGGCAAGTATTTCTTGTAATGTGTTACTCCTTAAAGGCTTTGGCAAATACATCAGAGTAAAATAAACTTGTGTGAATTACTGGCTGTTTGTATTTTTGTTTGCTATCTTTACTCATTGTAGTGGTTTTGCTAAGAGGTCTGTATATGTCTGGCCATTGTGTATGGCCTATCATGGTTTGTAGCAGCATACTGTTCACTTATTATTTGGACTGGGAGACGTAGATGTGAGTGTCATGGGTCCTTTTGTATCCAACTGTGCATGCTGCCCCAGTTATGGGTGGTCTATCAGCAGTATATATTTGTATGGGCATTTAGAGACATCTATGCATATAATATTTTATATATATATATATATATATATATACATATATATATATATATATATGTATATTACACACACGCGTCAGTATTTCTTGGTAACATATCTATATATTGTTATACATATATATGTATCTCCACACATATTTATCTCTCCCTATATATGTAAATATATATATATTTTTTGTATATATTTGTAGATAACAATCATTCTTCATTGGACAGTGTGTCTTTCTTATTGTAAACTGATTGTACTGCATGATATGTTGTAAAAAACATCCTAACATCTCACAGCTAAGAAGACCTAGTGGTAAATTGCTATGTCTATGGTGTATAGCATCCGAGGCTCAAGACTGAGCATGCCTGATTATTTTATTGCTGGCCAGAAGAAGGGCTGCTGGATACAGAGTGATTAAGGCACTTTTAAGCAGTTGTAAGCGGGTTTGCACAAGTTTGCGTGGCGCTAAGCGGCGCTAAAAAAGGGTTAAACCGATAGGCTCTTAAACCATGTAGGCTTTGCTTACCAATGCTTACCAGCGTGCAAATATGCTTAGCAGAGCTAATTACTGGTTATCATTCACATTTAAGCAATGTGTAAACCTTCTAAGCATAGCTCAGCCCTGGTAACCATTGCTCACATTCCAGTCTCATAAAATAGCAGAGTAACAGGTTCATAGGTTCATAGGTAGGTACTAGGCTATCTGCCCAAGAGCATTTATAAGCCTAGCCAGAGCGTGTCGGCTTTCGCCGCCCCATTGATTAATTAACTGATCCTCTGTCAAGCAGAGCCAATGAAGTGACCCCAGGGGTGTATTTTCTGTTACCCATCCACTCGTCAAAGTTTCTCTTGAAGAGTGTTAGTGAGGGGCACTGCCTGATGAAATTTGGAATTTTGTTCCAAAGCATGGATAGTCTCTGTGACAGGAATCTATCCCTTCAGCATGTTCTATTCATTGTTGTGGTGAGGTTTAGCTCATTATAGCATATGGCTCGCAGTGACTTGGATTTCTTTAGGTGGAGCATGTCCATCAATTCTGAGTTGGACATGGCTTTGTAAGTCAGGCAGAGATCACCTCTGAGTAAGCGATATACCACTGAGTACAGCCGGAGTTTTTTCAGTCAGGCTGCATAGGACATATGTTTGAGACTAGTAATCATCTTGGTGAGGTATTTTTCTGGTCTTTCCAGCTGTTGAAAGTGTCTTGTGAGGTACATCCCAAATGGGACATTGTACTCCATGATGGGTCTAATGAGGGATGAATAGAGGGGCACTATAACCTCTTTATTTCTAGATGTGAACCCTTTAGTAATTAGATGGGCCACATAGAAGGATTTCCTAACTACTTTGGCAATATGATTGTCAAAGTAAAGATTACTATCTACCTGGGTCCCCAGATCTCTTATTACCTCTTCTGTATTAAGGAGGCTGCCACCTATGTGGTAATTTGTGGGTGTTTTGTTTTTCCCAAATGGGATGACTATGCATTTTTTGGCATTTAGCTTGAGGCCATGACTTTGACACCAGGTGTCCATCTCAGTAAGGCCCTTTTGGAGGATGTCCTTGTCAGCCTGAGAGTCAATTATGGCTTTCAGTTTGCAGTCATTGGCGAACTTGGTTAGCCATAGTCCTCCTGTGTTTGCCTGTACTTCTGAGAAGTATATGCCAAACAGTAGGGGTCCCAGGACCGAGCCTTGCAGGACACCACTTGTGAATGGTTTAGAGTCGGACCTGGAGCCCACTATTCTTACCGTGTGAGTTCTGTCTGTAAGCCAGTTGTCAACCCATCTTATGACGTAGGGGTTTATGTTCAGGCTGGTAAGTTTTTCCTGTAATAAATGAGTGGGGAATGGTGTTGAAAGCCTTGGCGAGGTCAAGGTAGGCTGTGTGAACCACCTTTCCCTTGTCTATGGCCTTGGTGATTGTCTCGAAGAAGTCAACCAGGTTTAGTAGGCATGATCTGCCCTTAACTAAGCCGAACTGGGTTGGGTCAAGTGTTTGGAGGTTCCCAATGTCTTTGTTAATGAGTTCCATAATGATGCGCTCCATAGCCTTGCAGACCAGGCTAGGCAGGCTTATGGGGCGATAGTTACCAGGGTCAGTTGTGGCCCCTCCTTTGTGGAGAGGAATAACCGTTGGTGTGTGCCATTCTATGGGCACATAGTCTGTGGATAGGCTGAGGTTGAACAGCGTGTTTAGGTGGAGGGTTAGTTCATTCTATAGTTTGTGCAAGACGCAGCCTGGGACACTATCTGGTCCCATTGACGCTGTGCTTTTGGCTTTTGAAAGGGCTGTTTTCACCTGTGCATCTGTGATTTTTGGGACACTACTCTTTTCTGGTATTGTTGTGGGCCCTTTTGGAGGTGAGAGGGGGGTGAAGTTTGCACTGATTCTATCTGCCAGGATGTTGGCAATATCAGTAGGTTCAGTATATTCTGTGCTATTTTGCACTAGTTCAGTGCATATCTGTGAGTTGCCACTTAGATTCTTAACATAGTTAAAGAAGGCTTTGTGGTTATCTTTTAAATCCTTGGCTATTTTTCTTTCAAAGTTAGCCTTGGATGATTTCATGAGGGACCTCAGTTTCTTACTGATACTGATCAGGGATGTCTTTCCTTCTTGGGATTTGCTTTTTTTCTGAACTAGTTTCCTCCTTCTATTGTATAGCCTGTTTATTGCAGGGGTCCACTAAACTGGTTTCCTTCTCTTAGAGGAGTGAGTCTTGGTTTTGCTAGGGATGGCACGATCCATGCATCCTTGTAGGTGCTCATAGAGTGCATTTGTAAAGGTTTCTGTATCTTGGGAAGCGTTATCCTTTAGCGTGGGGGCTGTGAAACTTACCACCTCTGTCTTAAGTAAAGTGAAGTTTGCTTTAGAAAAGTTTTTTACTGTGGTTTCCTTAGTTCGGGGTGGTGGTGGGGTTTGGACATCCAGAGTAATTAGTTTATGGTCTGATCTAACCAGTGACATGTTGACCTCCGGTGTGGAACACCTGCCGTCCATGTTGGTGATGACCAGGTCCAATATGTTTTCACCTCTTGTAGGGGAGTTTACCAGCTGATCCAGGGCATTTGAGTTGATGAATTTCAGGAAGCGCTGGGCCTGGGAATTTGTACTTGAGTACTTTTCCCAATGAATGGTAGGGTAATTGAAATCGCCCAAAATCAGGGTGTTTGGTAGGACCTTCATGTTTTCCAGTGTCTCCAGAAAGGAGACACTGGAAAACATGAATCATGTAATGACATCATGTAATAAGTTTATTTAATTCCCTGTACATAACATGCTTTTATGTTCTGTCATTACAGTAGCAATGGGTGTGACTATACTGTACAAGCACTTGGGTATACATGGGTAGTATCACATGTTTTTTTGTTTTTATTATTTTTGTATATATGGGTAGTATCACATGTTATATGCACTCACACTTGCATGTTACACCAGCTACAGTACACTGGTGGACAAACATGATTCCACACATTTTGTATTATGAATTCAGTACTTTTGACACTGCTTTTCCATGTAAGATTACACTGCCTATTGTAGTACTCCAACTATGCACCTCTGCATGCAGAGTTGGGACTACTACACTATCTTGTTCTTGTTGTTTCAGCTGTATGATTTTATGTATCCCCTATTGGATATTAATATGATATTATTATATTAACTGTAGAGTACTATGTTTTTTGTCCATGTCATTGAGGACTGCTGTCATGTAGTAATGGCATACATTTCAGTTTCAGACTTCTATTCTTCAGGACGTTCATCGTAATGCATAACATGTTTGCTGTCCACTTTCTATCTGTCCTCTGTGTAGATCTGCAGATGTCAGGTATTGCTAAGGACATACAAATGTGTAGGTGCCCACATAGTCTTGTGCTGTCGGCCTGGACATTGCTGCTAGCTCCAACAAATGGGATGTCTTTCATGTGGGTATTGGTCCTTTTAATTGCCTGTATGAGGGACATTACAGAGGTGGTGGGCTACAGATTCACAGACAGTAGGTGGGAATACTTCTCAGGACAGGACATTTGGAGACAACACAATAACATGGGGGGCATATCTCCAGAATTGTGAGCAGATTCTATGTCATCATCAGTGCTGTTATACACATGGTGGGTTGACAGGGTTTGTGTGGACATGCATTTAGTGAGTGACATCACGTCTGACAGTGATATGTCTCTGACATACCTCTCCACTGGCATGCTGTCCCAGACTGGCCACATGTTTGCTTGTTATGTTTTGTCTGTTCCCCAGACAGTTGTTGTCCTTGGAAAATTAGTCAGGGACACTGGGGAATGCACTCAGTAAATACTAATATCCATTGGTATTACTGACTTCATATTCCTCATAAAAGATATGTTACAACAAACCCAGTAACATCAGCAACTGACTAAATTTCTGACAGCAATATGTCCAATCTACACCTGTGCTTTTACCTCTGTCCCCAAATAATGTCAGGCTTTGTCCAGATGTCATGCACTAGGAGGCTCAGAAGTATTTAGTATCATTATTTCTTGCCTTCATTCCTCCTACCATCCCAGTGATGTAGTAGACCCACAGACATGTTACAGGGAAGAGGCCATAGATATCAGTCCTGAGCCTGTACATCCTAAAGTGAATTGTACATTTGAGAGGTCTGTGTATGTCTGGCCATTGTTGACAGACTGTCAGGACTGTGTACACATGCCATGTGTACATGTTATTTGGGTTGTGTATGGAGGGGGCTAGATATAAGTGTTATGGCTCCTTTTTTATCTGACTGTGCATGCTGTTCTAGTGTCTGCTGGTCTATTGTCTGTATGCCTTTGTAGGGGCAGACTATGACGTGTCCTGTACCACGGTCGGGATTCAGACTACACTGAGAATTGGACCACTATATGTAGGGATAGTGTGTGACTGGAAAACTATGTATTTCTTCACACAGTATGTATACTTTATTCTTCACCTAACCTACTGGTATGTGACTGTGGTGGATTTGGTTGTGGGTATGATCTTTCACACTGGTGTCTGATTTCCCAAAGGGGGATGACAACACATTCTTTGACATTGAGCTTAAGGCCATGGCTCTGACACCAGTCACTGGTCTCAATGAAGCCTTTCTATAGGATGTCAACATCACTTGGGTAGTTAATAATTCCCAACTTGCAATCATCTGCAAACATTGTCAGCCAGAGTCCCTTCATGTTGGTATGGACTTCAGAGAAGTTGATACCAAACAGGAGAGGACCCAGGACGAGCCCTGTGGAAGTCCACTCGTGACTGGTTGGCAGTCTGCCTTGGGGTCAGCTACTTTCACACTGTGGGTTCTATCTGTGAGACAGTTTGCAACCCACCTACTGTTGTAGCAGTTGATGCATAGCTTAGTGAGTTTATCCATAATTCCTGAGTGGGGAATATTATCAAAGGGCTAGGCCAGATTAAAGTAGGTTGTATGAACCACCTTGCCTTCATCCACAGCTCTGGTGACTGACTCAAAGAAGATGATCAGGTTGATTGAACAGGCATGATCTACCCTTCACAAAAGCAAACTCTGTGGTATCCAGAGTCTGGAGATTTCCATATCCCTGTTTCTTAGGTCCATGACAACGCATTCCATACCTCTGCATGACAGCCTTGTCAGGCTAATGGGGCAATACTTTCCAGGGTCTGCAGCCACTACTCCTTTGTGGAGAGGGATAGCCCATAGCAGTGCACCAGTCAGTAGGGACAAAGCCTGAAGTGAGGCTGTGATTGGACAGGGCACACCGGTGAGATGCCAGTTTACTCTGTAGTTCATGCAGAGGACAGCCAGTGATATTACCAGGTCCAATAGAAGCTAGATTTTTGGCCTTGGACAGTGGTGTTTTAACCAAAGCAGCAGTACTACTGGGTGCCTGGCAGTGTACTGGTATTGTGATTCATCCTTTGGGGGGGTGGGGAGAGGGGTAAAGTTTCCACGGAATTTGTGTGCCAGTATATTGGCAATATCTATTGCCTCAGTATAGGACGTCCCATTGTGCAGTAACTCAGAGCACATGATGGTATTGCCATGGAAATTCTTTACATAACTATAGGAGGCCTTGTGGTTGTCTTTACTGTGTGCTGCAATTCTGCTTTCACAGCTAGCTTTAGAGCATTTGATGAGGAATCTCATCTTTCTGTTGAGGCTGATAAGGGTTTTTTCCCAGTCTTCAGACATCACTTTATTCCATATCAGTTTCCTCGTTGTATTGTAGAGTTTCCTTGGGCAGGGGACCATCAGACTGGTTTCCTTTTTCTGGGGGGGCGACCGTCTTGTTTCTATTGGGTACTGTGGAATCTATGTATTTGCATACGTGTTTGTACTGAACTGGTGTGTGATTTGGAGGTGATGCAACTAGTCTCCATTTGCATGGCTGGCATGAGGTTAGCCACTTCTGTTTTCTGGAAGCCAAAGTTAGTTTTGGAAAGGTTTTTCATGATGGTTACCTTTGCAGGGGGGTGGAAGGTATGTGGATTCCTAAGGTGATGACATTGTGGCCAGATCTAACCATGGAGGAGTTGACTATTGGTGTAAAGCAACAGTCGCCCATGTTTGCACTGACTAGGTTAATGATGTTGCTACCTGTAGTGGGTATAGAAACAAGCTGGTCTAGGCCATTGGAATGAATGCATTCTAAGATACACTTTCACAGTTAATGGAGGGGTAGTTGATGTCAATCAGTATGAGAGTGTTAGGTTGGACAGTATTATTCTCCAGGGTGCTTAGGAATGTGGGGTTTGATCCTTGAGACATGGTTGGGAATCTATCACAGGCTGCGACTTGAATTGCTGTCTTACCTTATGTTAGCTAAACCTGCAGTATCTGTGATGAATTATGTTGCACTAGCAGTCTGGACATGTGCGCATCCTTTGTGAAAAAGGAGTGCTTCAAGTGAGTGCCTTTTGAAATTTTGAAAACGTTGAGCAGCATGACCTTCGGATTGCATTTGTTTTGTTTGTAGCTGTTATATATTTAGGTATATATATATATATATATATATATATATATATATATATAATTTATATATATGTGTGTGTATGTATTTATATACCTTTCTGTATGTATATGTATGTATATATGTATATATTTTACATGTATATCTCTACACATATAGTTTGTGTCTAGGTTTGTCCACATATATGCATCACCATACATAAATACATGTGTGTGTATGTATATATATATATATATATATATATATACACATATATACACATATATATACATATATATATATATATATATATATATATATATATATATATATATATATATATATAAAACCTGACTGATTCTACAGAATCTTTTCCCTACTGTTGAATGACTGTACTGACTGATATGTTTGGAAAAGTATCAACGTTTTGTAGAGCTTAAATGGTGTGGTGGTACATTGCTCTGACTATGGTGTACAGAGTCCTGGTTCCAAAACTTGGCAGAACAGTTGCTGCTGTAGACAGAGGGATAAGGGCAATATTTCATAGAGGTCCCTAGCTTGTCCCCATTGACCCCCATTTTTACATCCTTTGGACAGATTTGTTACAGTAAGAGGTTTAGGGTATGGATCTGATGTACAACTTCAATACATATATATGTAAACACACACACACATACATATTTATATATATATATATATATATATATATATATATATATATATATTTGGCCAACGCTTCCTAGAGTTTATAAACTCAAACGCCCTGGAACAACTGGTCATCACACCCACAAGATGTGACAACATATTGGACCTGATCATCACCAAAGTGAGGGATCAGTGTTCCACACCAGAGGTAAACCCCTCGCTGGTAAGATCAGACCATAAACTAATCACACTGGACATCCACATCCCAACCCCATCCTCAGTCATGGAAACCACTGTGAAAAACTTTTCAAGAGCAAACTTCACACTTCTCAAAACCGTGGTGGAAAGTTTCAAAGCCCCTTGCTATAGGATAATGCTGCCCAAACTGCAGAATCCTTTACAAATGCATACTATGAGCACCTACAGGGATGCATGGATCGAGCCATCCCAATTAAAACCAAGACTCACTCCTCCAAAAAGAGGAAATCAGTCTGGTGGTCCCTGGCCATAAACAAGCTATACAACAGAAGGAGGGAACTATTACAAGATAGAGCAAAATCCCAAAAAGGAAAGGCAGCCCTGATCAGTATTAGCAAGAAACTGCGATCACTCATAAAATCATCCAAGGCCAGTTTCAAAAGAAAAATTGCCAAAGAATCTAAAGATAATCACAAAGCCTTCTTTAGCTATGTCAAGAACCTAGGTGGCAACTCTCAGATCTGCTCTGAGCTAGTGCAAAATGGCAAAAAATACACTGAACCAACTGACATTGCCAACATCCTGGCCAACAGGTTCAGTGCAAACTTTACCCCCCTCACCCCCACAAGGGCCTGTGTCCATCCCAGAAGAATGTAGAGCCCCAGACATCACAGACACACAGGTGAAAAAAGCCCTCTCCAAAGCCAAAAACACAGCATCAGTGGGACCGGATGGTATCCCAGGTTACGTCTTACATGAGCTCCAAAATGAACTAAACCCTCACCTTAATTCACTGTTCAAACTCAGCCTTACCACAGGCTATGTACCCAAGGAATGGCATACAGCAACTGTTATCCTGCTCCACAAAGGTGGTGCCACAACAGATCCTGGGAACTATCGCCCTATAAGCCTGACTAGCCTGGTCTGCAAAGCTATGGAGCACATCATCATGGAACTCATAAACAAAGACATTGGGAACCTCCAGACACTGGACCCTACCCAATTCAGCTTTGTTAAAGGCAGATCCTGCCTCCTAAACCTAGTTGACTTTTTTGAAACAGTTACCAAGGCCATAGATGAGGGAAAGGTAGTCCAAGCAGCCTACCTGGACCTCGCCAAGACCTTCAACACCATTCCCCACTCTGGCATTATAGATATGCTCACCAGCTTGAACATTAACCCCTTTGACACAAGATGGGTTGCCAACTGGCTCACGGATAGAACTCACATGGTCAGAGTTGTGGGTGCCATGTCCGACTCTAAGCCAGTTACAAGTGGCGTCCCACAGGGCTCAGTCCTGGGACCCCTCCTGTTCAGTATATACTTCTCAGAGGTACAGGCAAGCACGGGAGGACTATGGCTGACCAAGTTCACTGATGACTGCAAACTGGGGGCCATAATCAATTCTCCGGCTGACACAGACATCCGCCAGAAGGGTCTCACTGAGACAAATACCTGGTGTCAGAACCATGGCTTCAAGCTAAATGCCAAAAAGTGCATAATCATCCCCTTTGGGAAAAACAAAGTGCCCATGAATTATCACATAGGTGGTAATCCACTAAGTACAGAAGATGTAATTAGGGATCTGGGGACCCAGGTAGATAGCAACCTCTCCTTTGATAATCACATTGCCAAGGTGGTTAGAAAATCCTTCTATGTAGCCCACCTTATTAGGAAAGGGTTCACATCTAGATAAAGAGAGGTCATCGTGCCCCTCTACTCATCACTCATTAGGCCCATAATAGAGTACAATGCCCCATTTGAAATGTACCTTACTCGACACCTGCAACAGCTGGAGAGACCACAGAAGTACCTCACCAAGAGGATCGTGGGCCTCAAACAGATGCCCTATGCAGCTCGACTAAATAAAATCCAGCTCTACTCGGTTGCTTACCACCTGTTCTAAGGTGATCTATGCCAGACGTACAAGGCCACGTCCAACCCGGAATTAATGGACATACTCCACCTCAAGAAAACCAAATCTCATAGAGCCATACGATGCTCCAGCGAGTTAAACCTCAGCACAACAATAAACAGGACATGCTGGAGGGACAGATTCCTGTCCCAGAGACTTTCCTCGCTCTGGAATAGCATCCCAGTTTATGTTAGGCAGAGCCCCTCATTGACTCTCTTCAAGAGAAATCTTGATAAGTGGATGGGAAATCGTAAATTTACCCCTGGGATCACTTCAATGGCCCTGCTAGACAGAGGCACAGGAAACTAATTTAAAAGGGAGGCAAAAGCCAACACATTCTGGCTAGGCTTATAAATGCCCTTGGGCAGATAGCCTAGTACCTACCTATGAACCTACATGTTATATATATATATATATATATATATATATATATATATTGATATATATTTCTATATATATATATATATATATATATATATATATATATATATATATATATATGTGTATCTCTACATATATTATGTATTTATTTGTCCATATGTATATTTATTTATTTTATTTTACATTTGTTGACCGGGATAGTCCGACTGGATGCATGTCCATTTTCAGCGGAGGCCGGGGAGAAAAGCTCCAAGGGTAAGCAGATACAGCATTACAGAATACCAGCATTACATATTACAAACAGACTATTTACAGAGATTACATAAGTAAGCAAGTTAAACAAGTTCCACAGGTTACAGTTAGTCCTGAGCACAAGTCAGGATTAAATTAAATTACACAGTAAACTGGTTAACAGATTTTTACACATTCGAGTTAGCCAGGCTTGATACTTTGACATAGCCAGTTAAGTGACAAATGTTGTTTGAGTCTAGTTTTAAATTGACCTAAGGTGGAAAGTAAGGTAATATCAGCTGGAAGAGAGTTCCAGGATCTACTTACAGAGTTTGCAAAGAGAGAATCACCGGCTGTGTTATTAATTTTGCTAGTCTGAATTAGTAGTTTGTTAGAGGATCGAAGCGGTCTAGGATTGTTATAGGGGGTGATAATATTTTTAAGTGCATGAGTATTGTCCGGATTATAGAGGATTTTATAGGCCATAATCAGTTGGTTATACTGGATTAGGCTAGGTAGTTCAAGCCCACCAAGCTGATTTAGATTGATGCAATGATGTGTCCTAAAAGGCAGCCCAGTGGCAAACCTGGCAATGTGGTTGTAGCAAATTGAGAGTTTGTTAAGGACAGTCTTGTTCAAATTCGAGAGTAGAGGGGATGCATACAGAAGGGTTGAAAGAAGGTGAGAGTGAGCTATGGCAATTTTAGTTGGAGGGGTTAGGAAGGCTTTTATTCTGTAAAGTGACCCTAGTTTTTTATTGATGGTTTTGATAGTTTGGTTAACATGTAGGTCAAATTTGAGATTATTGTCTATGATGACACCTAATAGTTTTGTAGATGGGTCAGGGGAGATTATTGTGCCATCATTTGATTTTATGGTAAAGTTGAAAGCAGTAGACCTACGTGTTGGTGAAAATAACAGCATTTTAGTTTTTTGGGGATTTAGGATCAGACGATGTTCAGAAAGCCAGTTTTCTATTGTATTAAAGGTGGTCTGGGTAGCTGAACATAACTCTACTGGAGATGTGGCTGAGCAAATCAGAGTAGAGTCATCAGCATATTGGATACAGCTGACTTTTGGGATGACAGTATAAAGGTCGTTAATGAAGATGGAGATCAGCAAGAGCCCTAGTATAGAGCCTTGTGGTACTCCAAGGGTGTTAGGTAGAAGATTAGAGAGTTTGTTCTGCCAGAGGACAGCCTGCTGTCAACCATTCAGGTAGGATTGAAACCATTGAAGGGCTCCAGTATCTAGACAGAATGTTTATGCATCTCCATACACATATACATTTATATATGTATATACAAAACTTGACTAATCCTACAGGATCTTTTCCGTACTGTTGAATGACTCTACTGAATGATATGTTTGAAATAACATCACACATCTCAACAGCTCAGATGACTTATTGGTTAATTGATGTGGGTATGGTGTGCAGGGTCCTGGCTTCAACACTTGTGAGGGCTGGTTATTTTTTTGCTGGGCAGAACAAGGGCTGTTGAATACAGAGTGATTAAGGCACATTTAAGCAGTTGTAAGTGGGTTTGTGTGGCAGTAAACAATGCTATCTTATGGTTAACTATGCTTACAAACAGCCCTAAAAGTGCTTAATCTGAGTTAGCTTCACTTACCACCACAAAAACACGCTTACTCCCGCTTACTACTGTTTACTCCCGCTTACCCCCACATTAATTTCCTTAAAAGAAAAGACAAAAGGGGTGATAGGAAAGTGGTGAAAAAGGGGGCATGCAGAGGGAAAAACAATATGAAAGCTAGCTAGGGATGTGCAGGATGGGTGTAGGGAAGGTCCATAGCTGTCCATTTCTAATACAGCAACAGCTGTGCATATATGCAGAATTTGGAGGTAAATTTGGACACTCAAACCCCTGAGAGAGAGGTGAAAACGACAATAATGTGTTGTGAAGCCAATTACACCAGATTACATGTGTCCAGTGGACATGTGTGCAAAATAGACAGCTATGTATGGGATGACATTTTTTTTGTGGGAACAGATTGCCTTTTTTTTTAAGGTGAGAGTGGGATGTTGGGGAAGGATAGTAGGTATATTTGGGGAGGTAGGTTGGGTTGGTAGACAGATAAGACAGACAGGACATCAGACAGGGGTGGCATATGACACATGTGGTGGGTAAACATCTTGGATGGGGAGCAGTGGTTGGTAATCAGATGCCCATGAGCCCTCAAATGGATACAAGGGGACTGAGGTCCTCACCCATGGGCAGTCACCACTGCACCTTCACAGCCCCAAAGGTGGCCGTGCTGGTGTATGAGCAAGAGGGGCAGGCTGACCATCTAGATGCACCACATGACCCTCAAGCTGGCATAGCAGATCTCCAAATTCCTTGCAGAGCTCACTACACACTAGATCCTGGACATGGCTTTGCATGACAGCACCCTGTCTGCGCCCAAGCCAGGGGGAATGAGCTGCATCCCATGAGGTGGTTACACCCAAAGGTGGTGTAGGACCAGCAGACGAGGAGCTACCAAGGTGCATCCCAGATGTACTGGGCCCCTGTGCCATGGCCAGATGAGGCAGGAGAGGAGGATCTGCTGGGATCGGCCTTCCCAGATGTGCTATGGCATTGCAGTTGTAGAACATATCTTGGTTAGTCATGCAAAACACATTCCAGGATTAGTTATAACAACATGCATGAGTATTCCCATTAACACAAAACAACAGATTTGGAACAGTTGCATAGCAAACAGAACACATGCATATATATGGAAACACAGTGGGCATTATAATGGCATGCAGGTTACATTGACAGCAACAGGCCACCAAAGAAAATATTTGAACAGGGGACATTGATAGAAAAACATTTCAATATTTGTAGAATAGGACACATGTCCCAACAATAGGTTTGGTGAAAAACATACCCATTGATTTATGTGTCTAGATTATTGGCGCAGATAAGGTGGGGGAGAGAGAGAGAGAGAGAGATGTCAATTAACAACTATATATGCTTGAAGTGCTCACAACTTTAATGATCATTGCTCTAATCATTACTCTACAGGTATGACCTCACTTTACATCAACCTATGGCCTTGGATTGGGCAGTGGTGTGTTTGTGCACATTATATGATTACAGGCTTCTTAAGGCTCATGTATACCTTTTCTTGCCTGACAGACCTGTGGAGGAAATATCTGTTAACACTGTCTGACTGTTATCTACACATATTACACATGTGCAGTCATAACTGTGAGTGTGTTTGTGTGTGTGTGTGTGTGTGTGTGTGTGTGTGTGTGTGTGTGTGTGTGTGTGTGTGTGTGTGTGTGTGTGTGTGTGTACGCGCGCTAGTGTCATAATCCACCTTGATTTCTATTAGTCAACCTGGGTGTTGGCTGCAGTGACCACTAGCTGTGACAGCATGACCCATGAGGGACATTTCATGGAGGGGACTACTTGGTGTACATACTTCTCTTGGTGTCATTTGCAGCCTTGGGGTTGGACAGTGGGTGTTGTACACAGTGTATAATTGCAAGCTTCTTACATATCATTTATACCTTTTCTTACCTGGCAGACCTGTGGAGGGAATTTCTGTTAACAATATCTGACTGCCTCTACACATATACACATATTCTTGGATGAGATTATGCATACAGCTTAATAGCACTCCCGGGATTCAAACCATGCCAGTTTGTGCAAAAATAGAACGCAAGGCTGCGTTTCATCACAATGAGTTACTGAAGAACTGCTGTTTCTTTTCTGACTGTTTTTATTATAATAGTGTGTTGTTTGGACATTTTCCCTTGTAATTCTGATATTCATGCATGGCAGATGCTTGTTATAATCTGTAGTCAGACCTTGACATATTACTGTATGGAAAACAATGGTTAACACAGCATTACTATTCAGGGACCAGATCCTGGTGCATGGAACATTTCCTAATGCTAATCTGTTAAGGTCAACATTACACATCTACATTCAAACTACCATATACCAAAGTACACCCACCATTTGGTGTTTAAAGTTTCATTGACAGGTACTGCTACCCTTTTACTGATATATATCTTGTACGGTTTACTATCAAAAGAATGAAAATCACATCTGCAAACGGTGATTTCCATGGCAAATATCCTCGACTCATACATATTAAGTAGGTTGTATGGCCGACGCAACAAGATCGACAACTTTCTGTCGATCTTAATGTTAGCAACTCCCATTGCCAACCATGCTTTGAATCCCTGCCCTGCATACATCCTGAATGGCTGTACACATGAATGTCGACATTCCGACTGTCGCTCCTACCATGTTTGAGGAGGAGGCTGTCGTGCAACTGACTGTCAACATTTTGACTGTAAACCATCCTGTACATCAGTATTACTCTGCTAATGTCTTGTTTATTCAGTACAATTCTACTGCATTCTATTTATTTGCCCTGACTACTGCTAGCTAGATTAGTACTCACCAGCCTTGCAACGCAGCCTTAGCAGCCTGCTGACATGGGCTTCCAAGTTCACAGCCCTCTCTTCTGCAGCTGTACAGGAGATAAAGAAACATTTATGCATACCTTTCCATATCATACTTAGGCTGGACTCTGATACATGAGAATTGATATTGGTACTTAGGTTCATAGGTTCATAGATTAGTACTAGGCTAACTGCCCTTGCAAGCCATTTTAAGCCTAGTCAATTATCCCTTGTGAGACTCAAACCCTGCACCTTGTGTTTGTAAAGCAAACATCTTAACCATTAGGCCACCATCCCAAACCTACACTATTGGAAAATTCTGTGCCTGAGCATCTTGGACCCACTGCTCCAAGAGGTCCCTCTTCCTTTGCATCAAGTCAGAACAGTGATGCCAGACCTGCTCACCAGTTTGAGGGATGCCAGTTGCACTGGTGAGGTCATGTGCGAGACTTTCCCAGGCCTCCACTTTGTATTGGGAGCCCTGGTACTGGTCCTGCAGCAGTTGCCCTTCATGGTTTTTTACAAGTAGTCCTACCATGACCCTGAACTCCTGAATGCCCCAATGCTGCACCCAAAAGTGCACACCTTCTCTAACACCAGCCATAGTGCCTGCAGTGATCAGCTACAACTGGTTATGGTTGTATTCCCTCCTGTGGGGTTTAAGTAGGGCTGGATTCCCACCCTTTGCTATGATTGGTCTAATTTGAATATCCTGAGCTGAGTTAAGTAACGGGCAAACCCACGTAGTTGAGATAAGCATTGCTTACAGAGGTAGATACTAAGCACTGTTTACCAGTGCACAAATCAACTTAGCTACGCTAATTATTGCTCAGCATACATATTTAAGCAATGCTTACTCTGGCTAACCATAGCTGGGCAGAATTTGGCACTGCTAGCTTTCATTTTATGGACTATCAGGATTGTAGGGTTGATTCCTTCTCAATGACACATCTATACTACAGTGACAATTCACAGTTCAACCTGCTACACTACCCCAATTAAAAATATATATTATTACTACATATTTCGAGGTAAATATACTTTTGGTGCTGTTTTCACAAATAAAAATGTACGGCTAGAATTGGGGCTCGAACCGTGAGTCACTACATGCTACGCAAATGCTCTAACCACTACGCTATTTTAGTTGGAATACTTTGGCTATCTAGTTCTATTTAGCTCATTCAAATGTTTAAGCTATGCTATGCATAGCTGCATGACGCGCACACCAGTGCAGCTATGCTTAAACTTTATTGGGGATGAAAAATAAAAATAAAAAGTGTAAAATTACTCTTAGTAACTTAGAAAGCTACCAGGATAATTCCTTTTGTGTCAGGGGACATTTTTTGAGGAATATTCCTTATGCATCTCTGATGTATGTCACTATTTAATGACTTAATTTGCCTGATGGGAGCAGATTTTATGAGGGAATGGCCACAAATGTATGAGACAACTCTGGACATTCTGCAAACATCACGCCAGTTGTGAGCTATGTTGATGGGGGCTGCATCTGTCTTGTTTTCCTCCTAGCTGTGCAGGGGGTATATGTACTCTACGAGCAATGCTCAGACATGCCCTCTGCACTCGTTCTTGTTTCATTTCCATTTAGTGTAGACAGCAGCAAGGCCTCATGAATATGCAGGGCGCACTGCTGTTTTAGACAGCCATGGAACACTCTTTGCAAGAATAACAGTATTCTTGCATGGAGCTTGATGAATCCTGGGGAGTAACTATTACATTTGTAATATTTTGTAAACAACTTACAATATCTCAGCAACCACTCAAGTTACACACATACTGTCAGAAGCATTTTATTCATCTAGCTGAGCGCTTTCATATGAGGCTAAGGAGTTCTGTCTGTGTTACTTGGTTGTTGAAATATTTAGAAAAATGTAAAAATTATATCTTTATAAATTAATATCATAAAAACAACAGTTAATATCTATTTATCTGCACTAGACAGAGCTCAAATACTAATGCAGTTGAATTTGCCATTCTATAAGCTTTAAGATGAAATCTTTTAAAACCTTGTACATAGCATGGTTTTGCAATTATTGATGCAAATATGAACAAGTAATATTTGACGTCTAGAGGTGTCAGTAGGAGTTAACTGCAAATGCATCTGGAGGAATCACTCGGATATAATGAGTTAACTGAACTCAAGCAGTCACATGCCTACCAATTTTGCAAACACTTATCACTCCAGTCTTAAAATCAGTCAACAGACTGCACTTGCACAGAAGTATCAATGATCAATTCCAAATGTAAGTGAAGCGAAACCACAAAAATCACTCAGACATAGCTACAGAGTTTCCCCTCCACACTTCTAACCACTGCTCTCGGCTTCTTATCAGCTCTTATCTGGTCTGTTAGTTTTCTAAGCACTTCACCAGTCTGATTCCTACATCCTACTACCTTCCACTAAGGCACCGTATCAAAAGCCTTAATGAAGTCTGTTTATATTGCATCCGCTAGACTTCCCAATTAGTTTTATAACTGTACCACTTGTTAGTAATATATAATGTTACTTTTTATTAAAATGCAATAAGTTTACATTTCTTAACACTTTGTTAAAATAAAATACCAACTCAGAAAAGTGCTAAATAAAAAAAAGCATTGTTATAAAGGATGCTACAGCTATACTGCAGCAGATCTCCATTCTAAGATCAACATAGCAAGACAAATGTTGCTGCACATGCGTCTGAAAATCTCTCCGTTACTACCTCTTTATTCCACGTCAGCTTTTCAGATACAAATATAAACCTTATCCCATTTACTTAAAAATGTCTATACCATAGACTTCATGCCAGATGACAAAACAGTCTGAAATGACCCAATGTCCTACCTCAAACTAGTAAAAACTATCCCAAACTATTAGTAAAGACAGTGTTGCTGCATGCCTTAGTCTGAATGGAGATTTGGTGTTTGCTTTTCAAGGCCACACAGCTCAAGGATGAAACAATCAGAAGGGAAGAAACAGAATCTCGGCCTGCTAGAGATCACAGATCTGAACATGGGTTTTAAACAAAAGCAAAATGAACCAAAAGAACACAATAATCTAAACATGACAGGTGCAGGTTTGCAGCATACTCCTCATATAAAGGTCTCCCTCTGGCAGACCAAAAATAGCATCCTGATCTTTATTGCTGTGATACAAACCTGCTAAATACAAAGAATTATCTGCATTGTGCCATACACTGCAGCCACTGCTGCAACATACAAACTCCAGCAACCGTGGCTGGGAAAATTGGTTATAAGAATAAAAACAGTGACAAGTGTTGACAATAATGACAGCATCACTCCCTACCTAATAAGTCCAACATGAAGAAGATTCTAAGTCACTGAGCATATATTCGTCTCTGCTATGTACAACCAATTTATCCAAAGGGATAAACAAGTACAAATATCACTAACAAAATGTAAGTAAATAATTGCCGAATCCCCTACTTAAAAAATACTTTTGAGGAATAAATTTACGTGAACAAGGAAAATTCAAGTCACATGGAAAATCAAAGTGTAGATTCACAAAACAACAAAAAAAGCAGATTAGCAATCTCAATTGAGGGGAATAACTTCACAGCCATGGACATTCCCAAACGTTAAGGTGACAGCTAAGCTTCTTACACATTGGAAATCCCCACCTTGCAGATCCTGGAAGAGAGCAATGACTAACCCCTCTGCTACCGCAATGGGCATGTGCCCGAAGCTGAGCAGTTGCACGGGAAATGTAGTTGCTGCGCTAAGGCAGTCGTCATCTTTCCACAACTCCTGTTCCAATTCTTTTACACATGGGGTTGGGGTCTAAACTGGGACATTTCCACATCCCAAAGGCAATGTTTGGGATTCTGGGACAGAGACTTCCAAAGTGGGACTGTCCCAGAAAAAATGGGATGGTCGTTCACCTTGGAGTTGAAAGAGAAGGTTTTTTAAATTAAGATAAGATAGTAATTTAGCACTTCAGGTATATATGTATTATGAGCACAGGCCCAGAGTAGCCTAGCTGGGAGTTATGCTAGTAAAAAAGTTATGAGAAAGTGGTAGTGATTAAGATTTATGATTTTATATATGATTCTAGCAAGGAAGTAGGCACTCATGTGACAGACTGATGATGCTATGACTCTGCACTGATGTTTTCTTTTTGAGGCGAGAAAAATAAGCTTCAATATTTTTTGAAGGTGTTTGCAGAGTGGCTTTGTGTCAGTTTGAGTGATTATAGGGATTATGTGTGTTTCTACAATAGAATGTTTTGTAAGGAATGTTGTTACCATGTACAGTACCTTTAGCATAAGTGACATTTTGCACTAGATAATATGATGGAGAGTGGTGCTATAAGTGCATCACATCTGTCAAGGAATTTTAAAAAGAGGCCATATCTGCCTGTTTTATTTTACATAAATAATACAAGTAAGCATGTGGTTATGAGGGAGAATGAAAAGATGTGAAGGGTTATGAAGTTTAAAGATGATAAGATAGAAGTGAAGTAAGGGGGATCTGAGCCTTGTGTAAGTCTCTACATCGTACTTCTCAACAGGCTTGTTTGAATCGAGCTGAAATGAGGTGGGCTACCAGCCTCAACTCTGAGCTGAGATACTTGATACAGTAACTAGAGGCTTCTGAGCTTCCCAAAAAACATAAGATGCCTGTTTTTCTGCTTGATTATACTATTTACTATATTGTGTTCTGCTTGTTTAATACAGTATTTTAATACTGTAAACTAAACTGCACTGTGTGTACTGCATTTGTTTGCCTTACTGTGCCTATTAAATCATATTTTGTTGCTGTTTTCACTGTTGCAAAGCTTATTTTGCTATATTCACTGTTTGCAAAGCAATTGTTATTTTCACTGTTTTTAAGGCATCTGTTCTGTTTTCCCGCAAAACAGAGTTTCAAATAATAGATTTGTTTGCTGTTACACCATTCTTTAGTGTCTCCTTGCTGTTTTTATGCTGTTTAAAATATTTTTTTGTGTTTCCCACCTAAATTAGTGTAACTAGTAACTGTAGCATAGTTCAGATGTGCTGCATCTGGGTCTGTTTGCAGTGGCTGTTATATTCTGAGCACATTTTGCAAGCCATCTTTGATTGGAAGGGGTCCATCTGCACCCTTGTGAGAGAAGTGTGATGATTGGAACCTGATTGGTGATGGGTGATTGGTTTAGAGCTTGGAGTCATACCAACCAGGAAAAGAAAAGAAAGAAAATAAACAAAAGACCTTGCAAAATTGACACATAAAAAGACAATAGCTATGTAGGACCAGAAAACCCTAACAAAAACACAATCTTTAGGCCAAAAAGAAGGATTAAGGAAAAAGCTTAACAGCAAACATAACAGGCCCTACAAGGCTGATAATGAGAAAGAAAACAGTAAAGAAGATCTGTCAAAAAGTCTAACAAATGGAAGAGGATGAAAAAAGAAACAAGACACCAAACACCTCACCCCCTCTCCTTTAAAGAATGGGCTAATTTCCAAAGAACCACTCTCACCCTAGCAAGGTTATGCAAATGCAACTCACGGAGGTGCTAAGGGCACTGGCAGGTGCATGATGTGCAGCAGGCTGGAAAGCAGCATAAAGGGAGTTGGAAGAACCCTTAAAAAGGGAATAATAAAAGTGGGCAAACCAAGAATAATGGGAAACAGACATATTTAAAGGCCAACCACTATGAAGAAAGAGAATAATAAAAAGGCAAGAGTAAAATTATCATGCCATAACTCAGTAATAACATCTTGCCAGGCAGAAAAGTCCAAGCAGTATCAAAATGAGAAAGACCCCTACCCTTAGACAATGCAGAAGAAACTCCAGAGGAAAAGGAAATAGCTTGATGATCAGTAAAAGGTACAAAAGACAAGGAAGAAGAAAACACTTCAAAGATAGGAGACATACCTCTCAACCTTTTAGTGCATGAAATGTGGACAAAGCCTGACAAAATGGGGGGACAAAGGCCCAAAAATAGGGGCATATTTTAAATTTTACTCTTATAAACTTCTAACATTACTAGAGTGACAGGGTTTGTTTTAACATACATTTTCTGAAGGATTTGAAGTCTGGAATTCAAATGTATGTCATTATTTTGTGACTTTAATCCTCGGATCATCCTAGTGATTTGCTGGAAAACCACAAATTTTATGAGGAACAGACCGAAAATATATGCCCAAAATCTGGACATTCTGCAAAAATCTGGAGAGTTGAGAGGTATGGAAGGAGAACAAATATAGTAATCAATTCAGGTGCAGCCCAGTGAAAGTAAGTAAAGGCAGGAGGACTACATACAGTAAGAGAGGCCAAACATAAAATGTCCTTACAGAAATGAACACTAGACTCCTGCCTGATCCTAGAATACCCCGGTAACACACCACAGTTAAAGTCACCAAAAAAAAGAATAGGACAGTCAATTAAAAAATAAGGTTAAAAGAGTTGAAATAATAAGCGATGCTCAGACACTGGAATAAAAGCATAAACAATCACTAAACATGCAAACAAATGTCTACACAACAAAACCACCACCAAACCTGTAGCAGGTAAAATATGAATAATATCCCTAACAACCACAGCAGATTTATGATACAGTAACTCAATACCACACCTATGATCTGTCCCTAAAGACCATACCACCCCATCCCTCCACAAAGTTTCCCATTGGGAACAATGAACAGAGAAAATCCTACCCACATCCATCAGACAAATAATATCAGAGTGTAAGGCAAAAACCCAGGAAAAGATAGTCAAATGCAGGGGCAATGACACCATACCATTAATATTACAAAAAGTCAAACACAAGTTAGCCATCAGTACCAGGATGAGAAACCCTTTCAGAACCCCTCTTAGGATGCTTATTTCTAAGATGCCTGTGCCTAGAAGCTGAGGTCCACTGCTGAGAATCATCCATATCAGTACACAAATCAGATTCACAACTAACAGTGTCCTTAGAAGCAATACCTTCACCAGCGGGAGAGGTATCAGATGGACCAAGTCATTTCCTATTAGTAACATAGTACCAGTAGGGACAACAAAACAACAGGAAAAAGAGGCACAGTAGAGTGAGAACCAGAAGCAGCAGAAACAGGACAAGAAAGACTAGAAGGCAAAGAAGGTAGAACAGACCCCTCCCCCCGAGAGGAAACAGAAAGTAAGAATAAAGACAGAAGAAGGCAGGGGAGCAAGGTACAAAGACAACAGCCTATACTGGAGAAGACTGCACAAGAGAAGCAGTAGAAACAGAAACAGAAACATCAGAAACTAAAGTCTGAGAAGACTCAGTGGAAAGAGGTAACATAGAAGGTACAGCAGGACAAACAGAATAAACACGAGAACAAGAACATACATGGTACCACTGTGGACAAGCTCTTGAGTGCATTTCCTAGCAGGACAATCAGACATCAAGGGAGAAAAATCACCACAAAAAAAGCATGACTTAGGTTGTCCTGCATACCTCAAAATGCTTTTCTAACCAGGCAACAAGCACACACCAGGCAAATGGAAAACACCAGAATGAAGGACATGCAAGACCACCCAGGCCTCCCACACCCCATCCCAAACTCCACCAGCATCAGAATCAAAAGATTTCTTAATAGAAAAAAACATTAGCACACCGAGAAAGAATATATTCCCTAACTTGTGCTTCTGTAACATAAATAGAACAAAAAAACAAAATAAGTTTGCACTTCTAAGATACATCTATTTCAGAAAGCATAAAATCAGATCAAAGTGGCTGATATTTATCTGCAGCAAGATGAGAAACAAAAGTAGAAGCAGCCTCCTACACTTCAAAATAAACATCAGCAAAAGTACCCCTCCCCCAGTGAATAACAGCACACAGACTGAACAGACACAGACAAAGCATCCCTCCCCCAGTGAATAATAGCACACAAAGACTGAACAGACACAGACAAAGGTTTCAATAAAGAATGCCAAATAAACTTAAATGAAGGAGACTGACTCGAAGCACAAACCAAAGGCTTAGAAACAATCTTGGACTGCCTCAGAGAGCTAGGCCAATTCCCAGAAACAGAAAATGCCATTTTTGCTGCAGCAGGATAAGACTTGTCCTGAGTAACAACTGGAGAAGCAACAGAAGACACATTACTAGCAGAAGACCCTCTTCAAGCGAAATTTGGATGTGTGGATGGGAATTCGCAAATTCACCCCTGGGATCTCTCCTGTGTCCCTGCTAGACAGAGGCACAGTAAACTAATCTTAAAAGGGTACCTTCTGTGACCTACTTTACAGAGGCACAGTAGGCTAATCTAATAGGGAGGCGGAAGCCAAAGACACTCTGGCTAGGCTTATAAATGCCCTAGGGCAGATAGCCTAGTATCTACCTATGAACCTAAGTAACTGGCAGAGCTGTAGGGGGGAGCCAACAAAGCAGAAAGAGCAGAAACCAAAGAACCATCCTGAAGCTCCATTTCATCATCCCAATCAAGCACAGATAAACTACCACAGTCATGCAACACAGTTGAAGCCTTTGAAGAAATCCAAGACACGGATAAAGTTGTTAAATGGAAAGAAGACTGTGAATCAGTAATAGAAGGCAAAGTACAAGAAACAACAGGAGAAACAGAAACACTAGCTGCAGTACTCGCAGTAGAAATAGCCGCCGTCTTGCTTCACCCAGAAATGAAAGCAAGGACTTCCTAGGCCTTGGAGTAAGTACACTCATTGGTTTTTTAAAGTTTTTTTTTTAAGTTTTTAGCTTCTGGTATTTAAACCCTGCATTTGAACCAAGCTAAACTGAGATGAGCTACCAGACACAACTCTGAGCTAAGATACCAGATGTTTGCATTATTGTGCTTGTTAAATCATATTGTGTTACTGTTTTCACTGTTGCAATGCTTATTTTGCTATTTTCACTGTTTGCAAAGTAATTGTTTTTACTTTTCCCTGTTTGCAAAGCATCTGTTCTGTTTTTCCACCAAGCAGTGCTTTAAATAACCGTTTGTTGTTTAAAACATGCTTTAGTGTCTCCTTGCTCTGTTTTTTTTTTTTTTTTTTTGCTGTTTAAAACATTTTTAGTGTCTCACTGCTGTTTTTTTCTGCTGTTTAAAACATTTTTAGTGTTTTCCACCTAAATTAGTGTAGCTAGTAGCTGTAGCATAGTCCAGATACAGGTTTGCTGCACCTGGGTCTGTTTGTAGTGGCTGTTGTATTCTGACCACCTATTCCAAGGCATCTCTGATTGGAAGGGGCCCTTCTGCACCCTTGTGAGAGAAATGTGCTGATTGGAACCTGTCTGGTGAAGGGTGATTGGTCTAGGGCTTGAAGTCATACCAGACCAGGAAAAAAAAGAACATAAGACAAGGAAAAGGCAACAGCAATGCAGGATTAAAAACTCTACTAAAGGAAACTATCCATAGTCCACATAAAAAGGGCCGAGGAAAAGACAAATACTAATAACCACATAATCCTGCAAAGTCATAAAAGAAAGTAAAGACTGCCCAGAAACATAACAACAAAGAAAAAAGGAAGCAAGAAAGAGGAAAAAACAGCAAAGCAGGACTAAAAAAAAAACCTAAACAAAGACCGATAACTTACTGATGCCTACTAAAAGATAGCAAAGAAAAAGAACATCAGTAAGAAGCAACACTAAATCAAATGCAAAAGTTATGCATAACTGTAGAAACAGAAAAGTTGGGTCACTTGGGGGGGGGACTGAAAAAAAAAAACAATGCGATTGAGTGCAATAAGAAGTTGACACACTCCAAAAAAGAAAAACAGGAGAAATCACCTAAATAAATCTATATTACCAGTGCAAGAAAAACTCAGAAACAAAAATGCTTTTGTTTGCAACAGTCAGTAAAAAGGTGTTTAAATGAACAACCACCCAATCCTGTCTGCCACAATCAGAATGTAACTGCCAAAGCAATTTCAGGATGAGGACGATCTTTGAAGTAAGAATTACCACACAATGTGCAGACCAAAACAAGCTTAAGGCAGAAACCAGAAAATCTGCACAAGCAATATCAGGGGTCCACAAACAACCATAATCCCCATACAAACACCTGTCAACAGACAGAGAAAACAAATGGGGAACTGAAGGAATGTGCTGAACTTCCTGTCTAAAACCAGTGAGTCTGGGACAATGAAGGAAGATGTATTTAAAAGGCTTCAAAGTACCACACCCCTATATGCACAGAGGAGCATCTCTATTGGTCACCAAGGCAAAGTGGACTTTACAGGTACAACCTCCCAATCCTTTCTGCCATAACCACAAATGTAACTGCTGAAGCAAATACAGGATGAGAACAACCGCTGTAGTAAGGGCTTCCATATAATGTGCAGACCAAAGCAAACATAAGGCAGAATCTTAGAAAAAATCTGCACAAGCAACATTAGAGGTCCACAAACAGCCGTAATCCTCAGACAAACACCTGTCAATAAACAGAGGAAAAATGGGGAACTAAAGTGCACTAAACCACCTGCCAGAAACAGTGACCCTGATACAATGAAGGAAGACAGGTGCAAAGAACTCCAAAGCTCCACACCCCATATATGTACAGCAAAGTATCTCTAGTGGTCATAAAGCCAAAGTGGACTTTACAGGTTCAACCTCCCCATCCTTTCTGCCATAACCACAAATGGAATTGCCAAAGCAAATTTGGGAGAAGGACAATATTTGCAGTAAGGACTTCCACACAGCATGCAGACCAAAGCAGACATAAGGCAGAGACTAGAAAGAAATCTGCATGAGCAATATCAGGGGTCCGTGGACAACCATAATCCCCATACAAACACTTGTCAACAGTCAGAGAAAACAAATGGGGAACTGAATAAGTATGCCAAACCTCCTGTCAAAAAAACAGTAACCCTGTGACAATGAAGAAAGGCATGTTTACAGGCCTCCAAAGCTCCACGCCCCATGTGTGTACACAGGTACATCTCCATCAGTCGATAAAACAAAGTGGACTTCACAGGCAGCTTGTCAAGAGAACAGCTCCATAAAAAAATCATGCCAATGAGGAAATATTGCATACCTCTTCCTACAGTGACTAAGTCCCAGCAACCTCCCAGGAGAATAGCCATGATAGCCATAACAGCATAAAACTGAGGCAACAGGGAAGAATACCACTCCTGTCTAGAAGAAGGCAAAGTAAACAAAGTAAAACAAAAACACCAGCTCAACAGTAAGGACTGGACTTCCCTCAGTTCCCTAGAAGGGAACCTTCATGAGCATTTACTAGCCAGACAAGACTGCAAGAAATGGCCTGACAAAGTTGGAAGTAAGTGACCCAACAAAGAAACATTTGCAGCCTGCAAATTTTGTAAAATGGGAAAGAGAAACAAAGTGGACAAAAAGAGCACAGGATGTAAATGACTGACACCATCAGAAGCAGGAGGAGAATACAAAATTCCCCTGTGAAATGGATTCAAGATAGTCTTGCAGAAGAAACAAAAAACCTCAGACAACAGCCTAGAAGAGCATGAATGAGGAAACAAATACACAGAAAAGACATAACCCAAAATACCCAAGAATGCATTGTTCGACACATAAACCTTCTTCCAAAAGGACAAAGAAAAGGACCGCCAAAAGCCAAATGGTGAAAAGCAGTAGTAAGAAGAGCCTCACTTGACTCGGTAACATAAGGAGATGTACCAAAAGGCACATCCAAAATGGAAAGGCCAGTAACAGTAAAAGAAACATCACCAACCGGAGAAACTGAACCAAAACCAGAAGACTTAGCAAGACTCAAGGAAAGACCAATCAATGAAAAAACAAAGGACAAATAAGTCAAGATATCCGAAAGAACAGAATAGGACTCTGCTACTACTGCAATGTCATCTGCATAAGACAATAATTGAGAAACAAAAACCCCAGAACAAGAAAAAAAATAAAGGAGACAATGAAAAAATGGGCAATAACCTTAAAAAAGACAGCATCCACCACCAATGTAAACAGATAACTGCTCAAAGGACAGCCTTGCCGAACACCATTCTTCATCTCCACTTCATCACCAACCCAGCCATTAACAGCAGGAACCAAGACAGAAGCAAAACAAATAGAAGGGATACAGTTTACAAACAAAGGCCCAAAACCAAAAGACTTCAAAATGTTTAGACTGACGTTATCAAATTTTAAGTCATAAGACAACAGCAAAGCAGAATGGGAAGACTCAACACAAGGAGTAACAGACTTGGAAAAATGTAAAAGATCCTGCAGAGGCTGAACTTGTATTCCAGAAATCTCAGGGTTTAAAAGATGATGCATTTTAAGGTGAAGCCAACGTTGTAAGATTTTGCAAAACAACTTGTAACGAGTGTTGCAAAGTGAAATTGGCCACCAGTTGGACAAGACCTTATAGTCACCATTCTTCCATAGATATTTAAGGGCAACACATAAAAATTCAGGATGGGAAAAGTGAACAGAAAGCCATTCATTGAATAACTGAACCAAAAAAGACAACTGAGTATCAGACAGTGAATGATAAAAAGAATAAGGAATACCATCCCACCCAGGAGCAGCGTCAACCTTGAAACAAGCAATAGCTTTATGAACTTCATGTAAAGAAATGGGTGAATCCAAAGCAGCCCTAAAGGCTGCAGGCATGGCAGAGAGAGGACAAACATCATCAGAAGAAGGCTTACCCCCATACAAAGAAGTCAAATAAGAACGGACAATACTTAAAATAGCATTTTGTGTAGTAACTGCAGTGCAAGAAGAATCCAGCAAATAATCAATAAAGGACTCACACTTCATGATGCACTTCCCAACATAAGGAAGAAAATCCTCACCCCGCTCTTTAAAGAATGGACCAAGTTCCACAAGACAACTTTAAGTCTAGCACAATTATGGGCATGAAGGGAATGCATGTGCTGTAAGGCACAATCAGGCATGCGATGCTTAGCAGACTGAAAATGCTGATAAACAGTGGCTGTGGTACTCTGAGCAAACCACGCATATTGAGAAGTAACCATCTGTTTAAAGGCCAACCACCAGCAAGAAACAGAAGGAAAACAACCAAGCAAGGTAGAATGGTCATTCTATAATTCCAGAGCAACCACATGCCAAGCAGTAGTAGAAGCTGAAGGAGCAATATATCATGGAAGAGCCTTCCCTCTATGCAAAGAAGCAGAGACACCAAAAGAAAAAGATAATGCACGATGGTCTGTGAAAGAAACAGAGGAAGCAGAAACATGAAAAGCAGGAGAATAACAACAATAATCAATCCTCGTACGTGCTGTATCATGATAATAAGTGAAAGCAGCAGGGTCACCAATAGATAGGGATGCCAAATGTAAAAGATCTTTACAATCACAAACACTTCCATCATGCCTGACATGGGAAGAACCTGCTAGGCAACAATTAAAATCACCACAAAACAAAATAAGGCAATCAATCAAAACTAAGGCCGCAAAAACTGAAATAATGTACAGCGATCTGAAACAGAAGTAAAAATATAAATGATAACCAACCTCACAAAGGAATCCCTGTGCAATAAATCCACCACCAAATCCCTACCAGGGAGAGCATGAATAACATCCCTGACAAACTCCACAGACAATCAGCCCCCAAAGACCAGACAACCCCATCACCCCACAAAAACTTCCCACTGAAGACATTGAGCAGAAGATAATTTGCCCACATCCAAGAGACAAATAATATCTGCATGAAGAGTAGATGCCCAGGAATAAACTGCTAAACACCAAGCAAATCCACCATGCCATTAATGTTGCAAAGGGTAAGAGAGAAATTAGCCATCAGCAACAGAACAAGCAGCTGCCTCCACAACCCACTTCTGACAGTCCTAAGCTACCAATGCATAAAAGCTGAAGTCCACTGCTGCGAATTCTCCAAATTAGTACAAAAATCTGACTCACAACTGACAGTATCCTTAGGACCAGAGACAGCACCAGGCTGATCCTGCAACTTCTGAGAAACATCCACCATGGATGGAACAATAAACACTGTAGGTGTAAGAGAGATGTGGGGAACCTCACTCACAGAAGCATATTGCCAAGATCCAACAGATGACTCAGCCGTAGAAACATCAGACACAGTCGCCAAACCTGGGGAAAAAAGAAAGAGATGAATCATCCATAGAAGAAGCAGAAGTGACAGCAGCAGAAGGAGCACCAGAAGCCACAATAGGCAGCTCTGCAGAAGAACTAGCAGCAGCAGCTACAAAGGGATACTGAACAGGACACACACCCTTGGCATGAGTGCATTCACACTGATAAAAGCCTGTGCAAAAGGTTCCATAGAATCACAACGAGTGCACCGTTTAGCAGGGTGGGCTGAAACTAAATGGGAAGATGAGTCACAGTAAAAATAAGATTTAGGCTGACTCACATAGCACAAAATCCCCCACTGTCCAGAAAATCAACACATCAGGGAGATGTAAAATACAAGAAACCTGTACATGAAGGGCCACAAAGCCCCCCACATGCCACCCCACACACCTCCTGCATCCGAATCAAAAGACTTCTTCACAGAAAACGCTTAAGCACACTTAGAAAGCAGATATTCTCTGATCTGCACCTCAGTAATATAAACAGAATGAACAAACAAAGTAATTTGACACTTGTATTGCACATCCACCTCAGAAAGAACATAGTCAGACCATGGAGTTGTATGTCTATTTGCTGTAAAATGTGAAACAAAAGCAGAAGCAGCTTCCTGCTCTTCAAAATACATACCAGCAAATAAATTCTGCCCCCAAGGAATAATAGCACACAGAGATTGAACTAAAACAGACAAAGGCTTTAATAAAAAATGCCAAATACATTTTTTAGTCAAAGGCTGCCCAGAAACAGATGTAAATCTTACCAAAGGCTAGAAACAATCCTGTGTGAAACAGCAGTCCCAGACAATGTAGCAGCAGAAGAAATGGCAGAACTAGCCACTGCAGCATAAAACTTAGCCTGAGAAACAACAGCAGAAGCCACAGATGAAACAAGGATATAAGGAGAGTCAGACACACCCACAGGGGGAGCTAATACAGCAGTAACTGCAGAAGCCTGGGAATCTGAAGAATTCTGAAGTTCCATAGCCTCTCCCCAGACTAACAACAAAGCAGTACCCATATGACGAACGATATCTGAATCCCTAGGTGAGCCTTGAGACAAAGTCAAAGGTGACAAATGAACACTAGACCCTGAGGCTGAGTCAGAATTCAAAGTAGAAGGTAAAACATCAGAAACAGAAACACAAGCTGCAGTACTCGCAGCAGAAATGGCCACCGTCTCCCCACAACAGGAAACGAAAGCTAGGGCTTAGAGTAAGTACCTTCACTGGTTCTTTTCAGTTTTTTAAAAGTTTTTTTTTTTTAAGTTTTAAGTTTTTAGCTTCTATTATTTAAAGTATGTTTCTGCTTGTTTGCTTGTCATGCAGCACTGTGCACTGCCACACAATTCTGTGCCACAGCAGGAAAGATCATTTTGACAATTTTTCCCTTAGATACAGTTTTAATACAGTAGTGTAGTCCTCATCTTTAGTACGTCTCCAGTCTAAGAAGTATTGCTAGTCAGCTGTGACCTATTAAACCACCAGCCAAAAACCCATCAGAAACACCCATCTACAGCAGAGCACCTCTTAGATCAGTCCTGAAAGCACCCCCTTTGTGATAATAGTTCTTCAAACCTAGTTTTATGGGCAATTGGACTACCCTTGTTTCTCTTGCCAGCCTTGTTGACTTGGGTCTCCTGAGGCAGTGTAGCAACTGCTTCATGTACACTGACAACCTTCTTATAAAAACTCACTCTAATACAGAGTGTTAGAGATGTATCTACACCAAGAATCCTGAATCCCTGCTCTCTCGCACTCAAAATAGTAACACTGATGAGGTTGTCAACTCAACCACCACTACTCATGCACATAGTAGCACTACTCATACACATAATACACATCCAACACATAGATCAATATATGTGAAGGCTCTATCAAAAAACTTACTGAAACACCAGAGACCTCCAAAACAAATGACTGCTACAACTAACACAGTTCCCACAGCACCCAAGACACATAGCAACAATAGTGTCTCACCTACCAAGCCCTTAATGCATAACACTCAAAAAACATATTTTCTTGTCAATGGAGGCTCCATAGTGAGACACATGGATGTCCACTCACCAGGTTAGATAAAGAGAAAGTCACTGTCAGTTGTCTGTCCAGTGTCAGGATTCCTCAGATTATGCATGCACTCAGGTCTCTCAGCAACAAGTACCATTATGAGTCTGTCATAGCTTATGTTGGAATGAATGACCTGAGATGTACCTCACTGGACAATATGGAGAGAGACATGATTGAGCTCTTCAAGTATGTGTCCTAGGCAGGTATGTCCCTAGCCTTGAGCAGCATATTACCCTCATCTAGAATGATGCCACAGTATCATCAAAAAATGATCAGTTTCAATAATTGACTTAGTTTTTGGTGTCATCAAAGGGAATCCAGTTTCTGTCAGCCTAGGATAACATGGTCGACAAACCTCACTGCTTTGCCAGAGACAGTTTGCACCTGGCTGGCACTACTGGGCTTTCAGCTGCTGGCAAAGGTTTTTGCCTCCCCCATAGTGCCTTTTTTAGGCAAGGTCTCAAAAACAAAATTACTGACATGAAAATTGGCAACCATAACAAAATAAGGATTTTGCTGCTAAACACTAGGAGCTTAAACTAAAAACTGCACACCCTGGAAACACTTCTATCACTGGAGGATGTAGACCACTGTGCAGTCACAGAAACTTGGTTCAGGGCCTCAGAGAGTGCCCCAGCCTTGCAAGGCTACAATGCCTTCCACACCTTCAGACTGCAAAATGAACATGTGAGAACCAAAGGAGGGCATGCTTCTATCTATATTAGAGATAAATTTACCTCCCGACTAGGTAGACTAGAGAACTCCAGGGAGTTACTCCATGTTCACATTACTGTGGACAAGAACCCCAATTAAGTCATCATCATCAGCCCCCTTTTTCCCATTTTTATTCTACATGGGGTTGTGGTATTGTGTTAACTGTCGCCAACTCTCTCGATTCAGTGCCACACTCCTGCCTTCTTCAACAACCATGCCTGACGGTCGCAGATCTTCTTTCACACAATCCATCCACCTCTTTGCTGGATGTCCTCGCTTCCTCTTACCTTCTTCCTGTCTGTCCCAAATCTTCCACACCAGATTGTCTTGTTTTCTTGCACATGTGTCCAAACCACCATAATCTGTTCTCTTTGATCTTTTCTGCAATTGGAACTACTTTGGCTTCTGCTCTTATGTCCTCATTTCTTCATCTGTCCCACAGTGTGCATACTGCCACCCTTCTCAGGCACTTCATTTCCATCACCTCTAGCTTCTTCAACTGTTCTGCCTTTACTGCCCAGGTTTCTGTACCATACAGTAGTACTGGTCACACCACTGTATTGTACACCTTACTTTTCAGCTTCTTTGGCATTCTTCTGTCATAGACTACACATGACAATCCATGCCAGTTAGCTGCAGCCTCTCTGATTCTAGCTTTGACCTTTTCATTCAGACTTCCCTTTTCCTCAACCACCCCTCCCAGATACTTGAAGCTGTTAACCTGTTCTGTTATCTTCCCTTCTATGCTGCAATTGCCACCATCTTATCTGTGCTTAGTTTCATCCCATGTGCCATCAGTTTTGCATTCCATTCTCCTATCCTTTGCTGAAGTTCTAGCTCAGAGTCTGCCTGTAATGCCACATCATCTGCATGCAGCAACTTTGTTGATCTATCCCCTCTGACTTGTTTCCTAATGTGGTCCATCACCAGTATGAACAGTAGTGGGCTCAGAGCTGAACCCTGGTGCACACCCACTCCCACTGGGAACCCCTCTGTAAGGCCAAACACTGTTCATACTTGAGTCATTGGGTTCTTGTACATAGCCTGCACAAATTCTACCAATATTTCTGGGACTTCAAACCACTGCAGTACTGCCCAGATCAGCCCAGATCAGCTTTCTTGGGACCTTGTCATATTCTTTCTCTAAGTCTAGGAATGCCCAGTTGGACTCTCTCCTTATCTCTAGCTTGTTCTCAAGTATCTGTCTCATTGTAAACATCGGGTCATTTGTGCTGCATCCTGATATGAATATGAACTGCTCATCTCCCATCTTACATTCTACTACTCTGCATATCCATTTATCAATCACCCTCTCCAGAACTTTCATGCAATGTGATAGGAGTTTGATGTCTCTGTACTGATCACAGTTGTGGATGTCCTATTTGTTCTTGTACACTGGCATGTGTATGCTTATTCTGCAGTCATCTTGAATACACCTTTCTCTCCACACTGCTATCAGTATCCTCAGGAGCCATTTCTTCCCTAGCTCACCCAGCATCTTTATCATATCTGCTGTGACTTCATCTGAGCCTGCTGCTTTCCCTGACTTCATTTTCCTTAGTGCTGTTCTTACTTCTTCTAGGGTGGGATCCTCTTCTTCTCTCATTGTAGGTTATTTCTGAGGCAGTACAGCTTCTGTGGTGTTTTCTTAATTTAGAAGCTGCCAGAAGTACTCTTTCCATCTGCCTTTGATGTCCTGTGGACTAGTGAGCAGGTTGCTGCTGGCATCCCTTATGAAGGGTGTCTGACTATCTTCTTTATCTTTCTGTCTTTGTCGTGCAACCTGATATAGTTTCTTTGTGCCACTTACTGAGTCACCCCCATTTAAGTCATAGCTAGTTATAGATCCCCCTCCATGGATCATGATGTGCATGAGGCCTACTTGACCAAACTTGAGTTGATGCAAATATTGCCAAACACTCTGGTCATGGGGGATTTCAATTATCCCACCATCAAGTGGGAAACCTAACTCACTAGTGCAAAAGTTCCTTGACTTCGTTAACTCTTATGCCCTGGAACAAATTGTTCAAACCCCAAAAAGAGGAACAAACATACTAGATCTGGTCATCACTAACATGACAAACAGATGCACCACCACAACTGTTGGACCCTCTTTAGTTAAATCTAACCACAAATCAGTTACCTTTGAACTGGCTCTAACACCAGAGCTCACAAAAGGCATAGTCAAACTAAACAACTTCACCAAAGCAAACTATAACCTTCTAGGGGAAGGTATAAATGCATTCCAAGCCCCACTCCCAGCTGGAAGTGTAAGTGTATAGACTTGCTGTTCCAGACAAAATCAAAAAATGCCCTGGTGGACATTCATCATCAACAAACTTTACAATAAATGCAAAAGTTGCTGTCTAAGAAAACGAAGGTGAGGCCCCAACAATGAAAAAGTACCCTCCTCAGCCTTAACAGGCAAAGAAAACAACATGTCAAATCCTGTAAGGGTAACTTTGAGAAAAACGTATCTATCACAGCCAAAGATAATCATAAGGTCTTTTACAGCTAAGTATGTAGCCTAAAAGGTAGGACCCAAGCATGTGCCGAACTAGTGACTACAGTATCACACTCACTGATCCCGCAGAGAGACAGCAAACCTGCGAACGGATAGATTTGGTGAAATTTCACTCCCTTATCCCCTCCAAACTTATCACAAACCTTTCCCTCAACTTCCTCCCACCCTATGTATCTGAAGAGCAGGTCATTAAAGTCTTGTGTAAGACAAAAAAACACAGCCTATACAGGACCAGATGGCATCCAGGCTATCTTCTTAACAAACTAAAACATGAACTAGCATCACCATTAAGTACTCTATTCAATCTCAGCCTAATAACTGGCTTTGTCCCTGCAGCATGGAGAATAGCAACAGTTATTTCCATCCACAAAGGAGGCTTAGCAACAGAAAAATGAAAAAAGAAGGGCCAGACCTCAGTAGACAGCAGTTTATCATCTCCTTTATAAAAGTTCTTCAGCAGAATAAATAATTTTGCATGCAAAAGATGAAAAAATGAAACTGTCTGGTTTTGGCACAAAGTGCTTTCCTCAGTGTAATACAGAACAACAAAAGATCAGTTTAAATAATAAACTCCCCCTCTCCCATTGGTTATTCAAAAGTGTTCATTGAGGCAAGGTGAGAATAAACCTCCCAATCTGATAATCCAAGACTTCTCATTTTGGTTTAAATATTATGCCACTCTAATTTGTTATTTCTATTGAATGTAATTCTTTCAATAACTGTGAAGCAAAATATTTAACTGCTGGATGTTTTAGTGTGTTTGAATAATGCATTTGGTATATGGCCACATTTAATATCACTCGTGTTCAGATATATGTGCTTTCAATGGACGAGATGTCTGGCCTATATAAAATGTGGAGCACGTACATATCGCCAAATAAATTACCCAATCAGAACTACAATTACAAAGACATAAATATGGAACATCCTTGATGTATTTTTGGAAGTAAACTGTCTTGTTTTGCAACATATCTACAAAAAGAGCAATGCCCACATGGTTGACAACCCTTCAAGAAATCACCATCTATGGTAGTTTGATGTGAGCCAACCTAATGATAAGGTTTTTTGCAATGATTGACCCAATTACCCAAAGATTTGCCTCTTTGAAAAGAGAAGAGACACCTGGAAGGTATTAATCCACTTAAAGTATTATCTGATAACAAAGTTCCCCAATATTTCTATATTTTGCTAGTAAAAAATGAGTGTTGTTCTTACAATTGGTAACAAATCTGATTTTATCATTCCTAGTTTTCTGTTTATATTGCAATAAATGTAATCTCTCTGCATTGTCCACTGATTGCAAAGTATCTAATACTGTATAATAGTCATAGCCCCTCTTGCAAAATATGTCAACAAGATCTCTTTGATGTTGAACAAGTTCAATATTAGATGAACAAATCCTCTGAAGTCTCAAAAATTGGGATTTAGGGATATTACAGATTATATGATGAGGATGACAACTGGTAGTATGTAACAATGTATTGAACTGAGGGTATTTCCTATAAACAGTACTATTGAAAGTTCCATCTTCATTCACTGTTAACTGGACATCCAGGAAAGTAATCTGTTTTAGGTCAAATTTAACTGTGAAATTTATACCCCATTTATTTTCATTTACATAATCAATAAATTCCCGTAAATAAACCAAATCCAGTTTCTAGACTATCCAACAGTCATCCAGGTACCTGTGCCAAATATCAATTGCATCCCAAAAATATTATGAGTATTATCATATATAATTTGTTCCTTTAAAAACTCCATAAACAAATCTGCATAAATGGGGGCAAAAGATGCCTCCTTTTAGTTGTAAATAGCATTCACCATTAAAGAGAAAAACATTCTTGGTCAAAACTTGTTCTGTGACTCTGAGTCATAAGATGAATGTATTGAACCCTGGATTATATAAAAAAATATGATTAAGCCAGTATTCAAGAACCATAAGACCAGCCTAGTGTGGAATATTGGTATATAGAGCAGATGCATGCCGCAGTGGTACGGCGGTAGCGTTGTTACCTCACAACAAGAGGGTCTTCTGTTCGATTCTCGACTGGGCTTGGGAGTGCCTTCTGTGTGTAGTCTGCATGTCCTCCCCGCAGTTGGGTAACATTTGAAAGACATGCGTGTGTAAATGGGAATGCCTATGTTGAAGGTTGGGTGTCGAGCTGGCACCTAGGCGTTTTGTAAAAATCTACTGCCAATTATTAGCGGACCGGAGTTCTGCTGTGGCGACCCCTTACCGGGAAAAGCCGAAAGACAAACAACAAGAGCAGATGCATCTAATGTGCACATATACCATCCATTATCCAACTGCATGTCTTGTATAATATTAAGAAACTGAGTAGTATCCTGGATAAGAGGAGATGCAGTTGTATTTTTGCTACTGATACAATTGTGCTGTTCTTAAGTGTTCAGTTTACTTTTTCTTGTGCATGAAGGATAATTTGCTGCTAAATGTATTGTGCATGATTTATTAACTGGTTTTCAAGCAAAGTTATGACACTGTGATGTGTTAACTGTTGAAATACTCTCAAAATGTTGCAGTAGCATCTGTTTTCCTGCTATCTTTTGTTTCACTCCTGCTCTTTCCGCTTTATCCTCAGACCAGTATATTTTAACACTGCACTATCTCCTCCTTACTTCCTTTAACCTATCTTTGTCTCATTGTACTAGCTTCACCTTTTCTTTTTCTCTCTCTTCACAGCACACTAAGGCAACTCTGCAGTCTGTGACTACCTCCCCACTCATACAGTCTAAGTAGGAATCAGTACTGCAAAAATAAAACAAGGATATACCTTTTGTGCCTGAAAAGCAGCGTCAGTCCATCCAGGCAATCTAAATGTATGTGTTATGATAGTGAAGCTTTAACATTAGCAGTGTAACTTAATATTTCTCAGCATCCTAATAATACTGATTGTTTCAACCTTGTGTCCTGTCCCCACCCCCAGCTTGTGCGGTAATCCTAACTGTCCACTAAACAGTATTCACTTAATTCAGATCCTTCCTATTCTCTGTGATTAAAACTAACCTTGAGCAGCCCTTTCAGTGGTTGGCCTTAGTTTTGTATCACCTGAGCCCCACCTGTTTGTTTGCTTCTCTGTAGACTCCATTTCATTGCTAATGTATCCCCCTGCTCTAATCTGTGCACAGACTGGCTACTAATAAGCAAGACAATCTGAAGACACACACCCAACCTTAATAAACTTTTGCTTTTTCATCTCTCCTTCACTTTACAGCTAGAGTTTGTATTATTAGTCACCCCCTCTGAGGTCTTCACTGATAGGTTTCCACTGCATGCCTCTCTGGATTTGTCTAGTTTCTGCCTGCTCCATTCACCCTGAGGGCTCACTCCACCCTCCTCCCTGCCATCAGTTCTCTCCCACCCTCCTCACACTCTCTTTACCACTACATCTAACTTCTTCCTCTCAATCACCCCTCATTCCTTCTCCTCCATATCCCATGACCTATACCCTTTAAATACAACTCTCTTCTATAAATCTAAGCTCACTCCAGTACCTCTCTGCTAACCCACTTCACTTCACTGGCAATAGTAGACCTTTCCTCAACTACACTCCTAACATACCCTCCCCATTGAACCTGATCACCCATCTTTTACATCTAGTCTCTCTCTCTCTCTCTCTCTCTCTCCCTCTCCCTCTATTTCTGGTGACATCCATCCCATTCCTGGTTCCATTGTCTCCACCAACATCTGCTCCTCTACATCACCATAATCATCTTCCCCCAAAACCATCCACCTAGCTACAATCAATACTCATAGTATTTGTAATAAAATACCCAACTTACACACCTGGCTGTCACGTAACCATCCCGGCATGGTAAATGTCTCAGAAACCTGGCTCAAACCTCATATCAAAGATACTGAAAGTCTTCCCCCTGACTACTAAATCATATGGAATGACAGACCTAATAAGAAAGGAGGAGGGGTAGCCATAATTTACTCCTCTCCCCTAACAGACATTCCATACACTAACCCCATTCCTAAATGTTCTCCTGCTTCACTATCCTTAGCCTTCCTAAAAATCAACAAACTTAAATCTTTATGTATAGCTGCTATCTACATTCCCCTTGGTGATAACATCCTCATCCTTGAAGACATTCTCTCATGGTTCTCTTCCAACATCAGGAAGGAAACATTTATCCTTGGTGATGTAATCATCAAGTGAGACACCAACTCGGAGCCAAACAATTAATCTCTAAATTCTCCCAGCTAATAAGCTACCCTACCTTACCCAGCAAAGATGGCTCCTCTGGCACTACACTAGATTGAATCTTAGCAACTCATCCCAACCTAATCTCAAACAGCGGAATTATACCTGATCCCCTTAGTGACCAACTACCAGCCTATCAACTCCGGTGTGCCTCTTCTGTCCAAATACAACATCAGTACATTCAAACTCGTAATCTCACCAACTTCAATCCACAGACGTTTTCCGACTGTCTGAAAAAAATAAATTGTGCCCCCTTAAAGACTCTGCCTCTGGTCAGTGCAACTAATTACTTCAATAAACCTTCCTAGACTTACTAAATAGCCTAGCTCCTCTTAGAACAAAAAGAATAAAATCCAAAACTGCCCCCTGGCTATCTAAAGAATCCAAAAAACTAATGCACCTCAGAGACAAATGCTGGAAGCAATACCAAAAAAATAAGTTAGCAAACTCTCTAATCGAATTTAAACAGCTCCGCAACACAGTGAAAAAATTAATAACTAAAGACAGTAAGACTTATTACTCCAAACTCCAATTAGAACTTAATTCTAACCCCAAAAAGTTCTGGAATTGCATTTCCTCCCTTCTAAACCCTGGTAGAAAAGACAATCCTTGCCCTAACCCAAACTCCCCAGACCATGAATTTGTATATAATTTCAACACCTTTTTTGCTGACTGTATAGCAAACCTAACTTCAAACTTTCCCATCCTCTCTCCATCTCAAAGTCCCCATCCACTGCTTTTCCATATAACACTCCACCTTTCAGTCTTAAACCTATCCCAACCAGCAGCATAAAAATCCCCACCAGCAGCATAAAAAGACTCTTTAAACTATAGCCTTGCTCCTACGCTCCTGATAATCTGCCTCCATTATTCCTTAAGATAGGTGCAGACAGCATTGACTTCCACATTTCCATTCTTATTAACAGGTCAGTCCAAGAAGCCTATGTCCCCTCATTCTGGAAGAAAGCTTTTGTCACCCCTCTCCACAAAGGCGGCAATAACACCGACACTACTAACTTCCATCCTATAGCTATTCTCTCACCTTTTTCTAAAATCCTTGAAAAGTGCATTCATCACCAGCTCTTGCCATATCTAACACACAATCATCTTCTTACCCCACCACAACATGATTTCAGGCCTGGCCACAGCACTTCCACTGCTCTTCTGCCCTTCTTTGACACCATTAATTATGCTTGCAACTCTGGGAAAATCGTATCCACTCTTTACTTAGATCTCTCCAAAGCTTTTGACACTGTCTCACATCCTTTACTCTTATCTCAGATTTCCTCCCTAGTCTGGTTTACAAGCTCTCTCTCCAACAGACAAAAAGCTGTTAAATGGAAACATTTCACTTCATCCTTTCTCAACAATCCCTCTGGCATCCCCCAAAGCTCTATTCTCGAACCCTTACTTTTCAATATTTCATTAATAACTTTCACAGATTCATAGATAATGTTACACTGATTCAGTATGCTGATAATTCCACAATCATCTGTACAGCAAATTCTCCCCCTGAACTCCTTCAAAAAATCCAAACAGCCTTCTTCAATACCGAAACTTGGATGCTTAACAACCATCTTGCTCTCAATGCTAACAAAACAAAAATCATTATATTCTCTCCTTCAGGAAATGTCACCATAGACAAAATCTCCTTTAAAACAAAAATCCACAATGACACTCTAATTGAAAATGTACCTCACATCAAACTACTCAGAGTCACCATTGATGAACATTTAAAATTCAATATTCACATCCAAAATAATATAAAAAACTCCACCAAAAACTAGGTCTGTTGTATAGACAAAATCACTATCTAACTGCTTCTACCAGACGTACTCTAGCCTCCTCCTACCTGCTCCCCTCTCTTATGTATGGTGCCCCTCTACTTTCTCATCTCTAACTTAGACTAAAAAACAAACTGGAACCCTGCTATAACAAAGTCTGTAAATTTGCTACAGGGTCCAAATACTCCACCCATCACTGCCATTCACTTCACTCACTAAACTGGCTTGAGCTTCCTAATTACCTGAAATTCATACAACTCACCACTGCTCACAAACTGATATTCCATCCCTCCACCTACCCTTCTCTTTCATCTATCTTACTCCCTTGCCTCCCTAGTCATACTCTTAGATCTGAAAACCAAAACCTCCTTAAAAGCTATAAACCCCTATGCCCTCCTGGCCAATTACTTCTATCGCACTCCTTAGCTAAACTATGGAAACCCCCCCTGCTGTATTCACAACCACTCTAATTTCAAATCTCTCCTCCATTCTTACCTTACCTCAAACTGGGATTGTTCCTGCTCCCTTCCCACCTAAATTACACTGTTGTCTCTTTCAAACCTCCCTTCAGTCTCATCTATCACCCACTAACATTATTGTTAGAACAAACACTAAACTTGTATAAACATTTTGTGACTTGTACTTTTAATTATATTATCTGTATTACTTTTGACTTTATCTATATTTTAACATTTGCGTTCTTAAATGTATACTCCCTGATTTTGTATTTGTATTTTGAATTGTATATTTATGCTTTTGTATACGGTAGATTTCATACTGTACTTGTTATATTCTGTTAACTGCTTTTGGAGCTTTTCTCCCTGGGCCTCCACTGAAAATGGGCTCTGCTTGGCCCAGTGGACTTCTCCGGTCATCAAACTGGAAATAAATAAATAAATAAAATAACATACCCCACTCAATATATGTTTTAAACACTGTGTTAAACAAACAGATAAGGGTTCAGTTAATGATCCATGGCCAGAAACAATTGACCTACCAAGAGAATGCGTAAAGTTTTTATGAATTTTTGGTAACATAAAATATTGTATGTCAGGATCCTGTACTGTTAGATGGTGAACAACTTCCCTAGAAATAATACCGTCTTCCATAGCAAGTAATAGAAATTTGTCTATATCAGCTTTAAAGGTAGGGGTGGGATCCATGTACATTTTTTGATAAAAAAACAATGATCAGAAAGTTGTTTCTGGGCCTCTGCTAAATACATGGCCCAATCCCAAATCACCACAGCACCCCCTTTATCAGCTGAATTAATTACCAGCTGTTAATTATTTTTAAGATGTTTCAAGGCATGTTGCTGTGGTTTAGACAAATTATTATTTTTTTTTATTTTGGAGGGTACTGTTACATGAGCTGAAATTAAAGTGTTACTTTCAGTACCTGTTGTTGAAAGGTTGCAACATATTTATTAGGCTGAGGTACAAAAGTAGATTTAAAGTAAATTCAGTATTAGACCCATTCTGAGATGTTTCTTTACCAAAAAAATATAATTTAAGATTCAACAATCTACAAAATGACCTTGATGCAAAAACCTCTTGAGAAATAGAATAACTGAGTACAAAACCTAAGCCTTTATTAAGTAAATCAACCACATTAGTAGTCAAAGAAGTTGTAGAAAACTCAGGTACATTTTGATCACATATTATTTGTGAACTATTGAATGTAGCAAAGTCTCTAGAGTGGGCAACTTGCTTGTTATGCTTATGGCCAGCTCTTCTACACCCCCCAAAATGGTAACCGTGCTCATACCTCTCAACCGTACAGATTTTAGCAGAGTGTCCAGATTTTTGCCTCATATTTTGGTTTGTTCCTCATAAAAATTGTGTGCTTTTGACAAATCACTAGGATGATTTAAGGATTAAATTCAATAAATAATGTCACTCATTTGAGTCTCAGACTTCATATCCTTCAGAAAATGTAAGGTAATATATCTTGTTATTCTAGTAACGTTCTAAGTTTATAAGCACAATATTTAAAATGTGTCACTATTTTGGGGCCTTTGTCCCCCCATTTTTCAGGCTTTGTCCATATTTCTTGCAGTAAGAGGTTGAGAGGTATGACCATGCTCCTCTTTTAAGCCATAGGAGAAACTGTTGTTACTTCCATGTTGATATCCAAAGCTGCCAAAGATTCCTCAGGAGATGTCTCTATATTGCCAGTTCTTTTATGGATAGACTTTTTCCTTTTACATTTACCTGGAATAGAAACTCATTTCCTATTGTCAGGGAATTTAACTGTATTTTTGGTCATAAAGAGTTTGCTATTGGCATAATCCCTCATGTCCCTTTGAAATTTCTTAATTTTTCATTTCTTGAGCTCTTTTTCCATCGCAACTAACTCTTTAGTAAGGGACACAAATTGCTCATGGAATGACTCATGCTGCTCAAAAGATTTCACTATACCACAAAGTTTAGAAACCTCTGCAACAGATTAAACTACACTACTTTCATAAAATTATGCCAGTATTCAAAAAAATACAATTTATGTTGTTTGTTGGTCCTCATGCCATTCTTTAAGCAATATACTTTTAATTTGTTTCACATATGGCTGTAAACTGACCTTAAGACCCAGTGGCACCACCAAACCTTTCAGGCTGAAAGCTTTAAATGCCAAACATTAGCCCTTAAATCCTTCATAGCTGCTATTAATTGCTTGAAAGCATTAATACAAGAAAGCAAAGAATTGTTTACAGTATGTGAACTGGGTGGAAAAGGCACCTATGTTTCCTCAAACACCAACACTATCCTTATCTGCTGCAAGCCCGTTAAGAAGATTGATAAGATCCTTGTAGATAGAATGGTCAAATTAACCAGATGAAACAGCTAGATTCTTTGATGTATAATATTCCCTTTATAATATCAGTCTGGAATTCTGTTTACATTTGCATTATTAGTCCATGACAAAAAAAACATTTTTTGGCTGTGCACTATACTGTACTTGCATAGAGTTTGCTTCATTTTGGCTTAGGAACAGACCCAGGGAATTATAGACCCATAAGTCTGACCAGCCTTATCTGTAAAGCCATGGAACATATCATCAATGACCTCATAAATAAAGGCATAGGCGACATCCAAACCCTGAATCTGACCCAATTTGGCTTCACCAAGGGCATTTCCTGCCTTGTTAAACCTGGTGGATTTTTTTGACAATGTGGCCAAGGCCATTTATTAGGGCAAATCTGTGCACACAGCATACCTCAACTTGGAAAAGGCCTTATCAAACTGAATGTAAAGCCCTTTATTGTAAGATGGGTTGCCAAATGGCTGACAAACCAGTCACACACACTATCAAAGTGGGTAACTCCACCTCAACCAGCAGACCTTTCACCAGCAGAGTATCACAAGGTTCAGTGCTGAGCCCTCTACTGTTTGGTATATATGTCTCAGAAGTTCAGGCCAAAACTAAGGGGCTGTGCCTGACCAAGTTTGTGGATGACAGCAAACTGAGTGTGTCAGTATACTTCAGGAGGGCTCTTACAAAGATCAGTGACTGGTGTCTCAGCCATGGTCTCAAACTGAATGCAAAGAAATGCATCATCATCACCTTTGGTAAAAACAATGTCCCTTCAGATTATCAAATTAACAATACCCTATGTACCTATGATGTGGTAAGAGATCTGGGATCACAAGTACACTGCAACCTTAACTTTGAACACCACGTGTCTATGGTATTAAGGAAGGCTTTCTACATAGCACACTTGATTAGCAAAGGTATTGCCTCTAGAGCTAAGGAGGTTATAAACCCTCTATACTCAATACTAATCAGGCCCATAATTGAGTATAATGCCCCTTTTGCCATGTACTGTACAAAGCACCTGCAGCAATTGGAGAGACCTCAGAGATTTCTAACTAAGAAGATAAAGGGACTCCAGCACATGCCTTACACAGACTGACTAAAGACCCTGTCACTATGCTCACTATTGAATAGACTTCTTAGGGGAGACTTATACCTGGCTTACAGAGCAATCTCCAACCCAAACTGAATGAATTTGCTGCACATCCGTAAATCAAAAGGTGCTACAGCTACCTGTTCAAGGGACCTAAATATGATCTGAGACTTGAATAGGATGTGTTGGAGGGGCAGATATGTCTCCCAGTGATTGCTGTCTTTGGAAAAGGCTGCCAATTCATGTGAAGCAGAGTACCTCTATGATACTATTCAAAAGGAACCTGGAAAAGTGGATGGGGCACTGTAAATTTTTACAGAGGATAGTGCCCACAACCTTCCCGGACATGGGCAGTCATTGCTCAGTACAGTTCTGGGTATTGACTAGAGTGCTTATTGTATTACATTGGGAAAGAACTGCTAGGCTTGAAATGATCGCCAGGTTGATAGCCTAGTAACCTCCTATGATCCAATGATTTGCAGAATGACCATGTTTTTGCCTCATGTTCTTGGTCTGTTCCTCAAACAATTTGCGCTTTTGTGGCAAATCACTGAGGATTGAAGTCACTAAATAATGACACATGGCATGCCTATTTTACTAAGGTTCTCATTCAAGGTTAGAGGGTCAAAGATAAATATAGAAAATGTAAGTATGAACAGGGGATTATAGATGGATAGCTAGGTAGACAGATATACTTCTTAGTTGTACATAAAGATCTTGGTTCTAATATACAAAAACAGCAGGAGAGTGGGGATGCATACTCATACATTAAGGGGTGTAAGGCAGCAATGTTTTATTGCTGAAATACTTAAAATGTGTAATAGCAAGTTTCACAATTCACTGTCATTTACCTGAATCACAGTTTAATTTTTTGTCACATTATCCAGTTTTATAATACTTCCAATTGGGAACCATTTTACCCAATGTATATAGGTTCATAGGTTCATAGATTAGTACTAGGCTAACTGCCCTTGTGGGCCATTTTCAGCCTAGCCAATTACCCCCATGTGAGAATCAAACCCTGCACCTTATGCTTGTAAGGTAAACACTTTAACCATAATGCCAATCTGCCTTGTTGACTTCGCTTGTACCCTACTTTCTTTGCTTATCTTTCAGCTTGCCATAATGCACTCTTCTGCCCTCCCTTCATGAGTGACACAGACAAGCCTGCATATTCATAACCCTACCGATTTGTCCATATGTATTTATTTTTTTTTATTCTAAGTTTGTTAACCAAGGTAGAGCACTGATCCCAATGCACATATTTCAATCTCAGCTCAAGGATAAAGGTTCATAGGATGATACTAGGCTATTAGCCCAGAGACCCTTATAAGCATAGCCAAGAATTTTGCCCATGTTCCCACAAAGTTAGCACTTGTTTCCCCTGTCCAGCAGGGACACAGGTGTTATCCCAGGGGTGTATTTTCTGTTTCCCATCCAGTCACCCAGGTTCCTCTTAAAGAGGGCTAGAGAGGTACTCTTCTTAACATGAAGATGGAGTCTATTCTGCAGACAGAGGAGTCTCTGAGACACAAATCTATCCCACCAACAAATTCTACTAATGTCACAGACCAGGTTTAGGCCTTGCGTGAGGGTTGCCCAAGTGCATTTTGACTTATGTATATGCAGCAACTCCATCAAGGCTGGGTCTGAGATGGCCTTGTATGCCAGACACAGGTCACCTCTGAGCAGTCTCTATGAGACTGAGTAGAGGGACAGGGTTTTAGCCTATGTGTATAGGACAGGTGTTTGAGACCCACAATTTTCCTAGTCAGGCACCTCTGTGGTTTCTCCAGCTGCTGCATGTGCTTGGCAAGGTACATGCTGAAGGAGGCACTGTACTCGATAATGGATCTGATAAGGGAAGAGTACAGGGATGTTATGACCTCCTTGTTTCTGGATGAAATACCCTTACTTAAGAGGTGGGCCATGTAGAAAGCCTTACGTACAACAGAGGCAACATGGTGGTCAAAAGTCAGGTTGCTATCAACCTGGGTGCCCAAGTCCCTCACGACTGCTTGTGTGCTTAGTACTTTGTTATTAATGTGATAATTAGTGGGGATGCCATTTTCCCCAAAGGAGATAATGATGCATTTCTTGGCATTCAATTTGAGGCCATGATCCTGGCACCAGTCATTGGTTTGGGTAAGGCCCTCTTGGGGGATGTTCACATCACTAGGAGAATTTAAGACAGCACCCAGCTTGCAGTCATTTGCAAACTTGGTCAGCCACAGACCACTGGTTTTGGCTTGCACCTCAGAAAAGTATATCCCAAACAGTAGAGGCCCCAAGACCGATCCTTGCGGTAAACCAGTCATTACGGTTCTACTACTAGAGGTGGCTTCCTCTATTTTAACTGACTGTTTTCTGTCAGTGAGCCAGTTAGCTACCTATCTGGTAACATACAGGTTTATGCCTACCTGGGAGAGTTTATTATTTCTGAGTGGGGAATAGTGTCAAAGCCTTTGGCTAGGTCAAGGTAGGTGTTGTTCACAGTCTTCCCCTCAACCATGGCTTTGGTGACTGTTTCAAAGAGGTTGACTAAGTCTAATAGACATGATCTCCCTTTGACAAAACCAAACTGTGTGGGGTCAAGCATTTGGAGGATGCCAATGTCCTTGTTTATAAGGTCCATGATAATATGGTCCATGGCCTTGCAGATTAGGCTAGGTTAGGCTGATGGGCCTATAACTTCCTAGGTCAGTGGACGCTCCACCTTTGTGTAGAGGGATGACAGTGGCTGTCCTCCATTTGGCTGAGATGAAGCCAAATCTCAGGCTTTGGTTGAATAGAGTGCCTAATGGAGCTGAGAGCTCCTGCCTGAGTTCATGCAGCCAGGGATGTTGTCGGGTCCCATGGAGACTGTAGTTTTTGTCTTTGAAAAGGCATTAAAGACCTGCTCCCTGGTGATGAGGGGAGGGGGGCAGGTGCTGGGGATGTCCTGGTTTACTGATGGGGTATGGAGGCGGTGAAGTTTTCACTGAACCTGTCTGCCAGCAGGTTGGCTATATATCTATAGCGTTTGTATATGTGGTGTCCTTCACCACCAGTTCAGAGCAGATTTGGGTGTTACCTTTGTGATTGCGGATGTATGTGAAAAAGGCCTTGTGATTGTCCTTAGTGGATATGGCCAGTTTGGACTCGAAGTTAGCCTTAGAGGATTTCACCAGTGACCTCATTTGCTTGTTCAGACAAAGGAGAGATTGCTTCCAACTAATAGATATATGACATTATATACAGAGTGACTAACAAAGCACAACATATACATGCAATGCATACATATGTATACATAGACCCCGGGATTCATGAAGCTTGGCGCAAGGCCGGCATAAGGCTTGTGCCGTCCGTGCGGCGTATATATGGAGTAGTCGCGCCATATGCATATTAATGAAGGCGCGCAGTCGCCAAAGCCACATGCATAAGCAACGTGCGTGAGTGCATGGGGTGTAACGAAGTTGCGCATGGAGGCGTGTCAATGTCGGCTGTCGATGAGCAACCTAAACTGCTGAATATTATATTCCACCTGCAATAGTAATCGCACCTATCAGTGTCCGTGGATACTGAAACATATGCAAAGCATGCAAGATAGTCCCTGTGAACAGAAAATGAAGAATCAAACACAAATGCACGGTAAGGAATAACGAGTCCCTACCCTTGAACAAATGACATGAAAACCATGTGCCCATAGTCCAACGTAGTGTTGATAGCTATACCATGTGGAAGTGAAACGTATCATATGTTAGCATGCCATCAGTAGGTACGTCCAGCCCAATGGAGAGGGTCTCCAGCTGACCCATAATGTCAGGGAGGGAACATAGCTGTACAGATGTGTCCATAACAAAATACACGAGGAGAAATGTAGATATATGTAGTGACCGTATGTCTGAATCATATCCCATAAGGCATGTAATAGTCACATACAAAAGGTATGTCTGTATTTCACATACCAAATGTGATAGGAAATAGCATACACGTGTAAACGAAACAGAAGAAGCATATAAACAGCTTTAACAATACGGACACATGTAGGCTGAAAGAAACAGTATGATCCATACCGTCGACTAAGATTACCACCTGTCCCACTTTGCGAGCGACAGTCCCTCTGTGGGCAGATGTATCCTGACACAAATATGTAAAAATGGCAAATGTCCAGAGAATATAGGGCATAATTATTCCGTAGACGTCATGTAATAGTTGCATTAAACATATTTCACTGAACGTATATTACATAAATGTCATAAGAAACAGAATAAGACACCGAAATACTACAAGAATAAGCTTAGATACAGGCAAGAATTGTAAGTTCTATCTGCCGAACTGACTGTGGGTATGTGTCGGCCTGGAAAATATGCTGTGTTCACTGCAAATGTCACACTGTGGCCAATTGAAAAGGTGGAAACACAACCGTCGACTGTGGGGAGGCATTGTCCACAACAGTCGGACATGTGTAAGGAATAGCTTTGACATAGGAAAAGGTGCCATCCTACCAATGAGTACAACAGGCTGGCAAAATCCGGAAGGCAGCTGTATAATCCGAACATGTATGTGACACAGTCGAATGGGTAGTACCCGGATATACCAACCAAGTAATGAAAGTGAAGTATGGGTGTGTACCTATGTGCGTGAGGTATAGCATGTGGAAAGCAAACATGGCAGGGTAGTCCACACAACCATAAAGGTACCCGACACATGTAGGGTAGTCAATGTGTAACTCTGGCCGTGTCATGGGCCAACAACCAAAGTAGTGCTCTATGGGGTGTGATGAATTTGCGTGTGAGGGGTGGGTGGCTAATGGTAAAATCCTCAAAGGCGATACTGTGTTGTATGCAGAAAAGGTGAACCAGAGGTGTACGAGGGGGCAGCAGGTGAAGTGGAAAGAAACACAACCACATGTAGAAACAGCTGCAAGACAAGCAGACAGGCCATAGTGTAGAACACAATCCCACAAACATATGGATATGGAAATGTGCGAGACAAATGTATAGATACGTCACCGTCACATACCCACAGATGGGTCCTGATGGAACTGGCCATAACAAATGCAACACACCTGGATGTATAATGGCCTACCAAGCATACCCTCCACAACAAACAACCTGCCTCCATACCTGAACGTCCACCAAATCCAGCCATACTTGGTCCACTGGTTTGTTGCAGACACAGCTACACACAGTGACCCCTACGCATATGTAGTAGGTATTGTCACCCTAGGCAGTGTCAGGATTGCAAACCATATATCGCCTGCATGTAAAACCCCCTGCACGTTTTCGTAAAGCCACAAAAATCTTCATTATCTGACTTGTTTTGGTCTAGTCCAATTTTTGGGATATCCCTCATGGGATAACCAACCTGTGTAAATAGTAGAATGGGTATGACGACATGATGTCCAATCTTGTAGATATCTGGACACAAGTCAGAACATGCAGTGGAGGTCCATGACACTGTCCAGCCCTAAGTGGGCATGCATAACCTACCACCCAGGATAAAATGCCTTCCCGTGACGCACGTGTCCAGACACAAATAGGAGGGAGAATATAATGCACACATTTGCATAGTGTCAAACCGCATGAGGGTGAGGAAGACACTGATGTAAACAGGTCAACCCTGATCAAGTGTGAGGGACACTGACTGTGTGCAGGCATGACCGACCATACCTGTCAACCTGTGTGAGCAAGATATCTGGACAGAGCTGTGAATACAAGTGAGACAAAGGTCCAAACACAGGGACAATCTGTAAAGATAGCTCTTAGAAACATAGACATTTGATAGAATAACAGTTTGCACATTGGCATTAATGTCTGGAGTATGAAGTCTGAAACCCAACTGTCTGTCAGCACGTTCTGACTGCAGTCTTTAATGCTGAGCTACTGCTCTGCCAGAACACAACAGCATATTACAGAGGTCCATGCCATACCATTCAACTGTCCAGATATTCGCAGAATGACTAGGGTTACCACCTGTCCCACTTTGCAAGTAACAGTCCCTCTGTAGACAGTTGTGTCCTGTGAAAAAAATCAAGACACAGCAAATGTCCTGAGAGTTTAGGACAAAGTTATTTCCTAAGTTTCTTTATTAGTTGCATAAAACAGTTATTTTATATATGAAACTTCTATATGTTATGTGAAGTAGCATAAGCAATTCAAATGTTACTAGAATAAGGTATTATTTGTGCAAAAAAGGTTAAGTTCTGTACTATGCATGGCTGTAGGAATGTTTTGTCCTGGAAAATCTGACATTTATACAGAACATGTCCCACTTTGGGCATTTGAAAAGGTGTCAATCCTAAGAATGACCAGAGATTTGCCCCATATTGTTGTTGTGTGCCTCCGACAATCTGCACCAGTGTGGTAAATAGCTGAGGATTGACGTCACTAAATAATGAGAAATATCCTGAGTTTAAGACTTCACATCCTTCCGAAAAGTCATGCTAATGCAAAACCTAGTATTCTATCAACGTTCTAAGCTTGTCAGAGCAATCGTTAAAATGTGTCCCTAATTGTCCCTCCATCATATAGGTTTTGAGCAGTGTTGGTGCTCTAAGAGGTTGAGAGGTATGGTCCGTACATATTTACAGTAACAACCCTTCACACTTGTGTAATGTACAACTGCATACCTGTAGTCACTTCATGTCCAAAATAATAATCCCCATATGACTGTATACAGGTAATAGTCAAATGTGAATGGGAACACCCCTCACTGTGGAGAATGGACTGTAACAACCCCACCCATAATATGTATTGCCAACAGAATAAGCTGCTGACAGGTGCACAAACTCCTGTGTCTATAAACACAGGTAAAACCTCATAATAGGGAGAAACTCCCTGTCCATATACTTCGTCTGACATTTGAACTCGGCCAGGGAAGTTCCGGCCACCAGGTGGACAAGCCTAAACCCAGATCACTACATCAACGCCCTGACAATCAAAGACCTGTATGTGCCTGGACTATATGCCTTGGTGTCCTGCATATCCTCGGAGTGATTAACAATGCAGCTGGGGTCCACAGCAGTAGGCAATAGGGAATGTGTAATATGTAGTACCGCGTCTTTCCCAGCAGGAGAATGGATGCCTGTGTTGTAGGTGAAGCGGTGAGGCATATGTTGATGTAGCTAAGTACTATGGATATGCATATCAATGAGGGAGAACACCAATAGAATAGTGGTTCTGGCATCCAGCCAATGTGAATGCAGTCCCGGTTGACCTACGACCACTGCACATATAACTTGAAAGTGTAATGAATGCGTTCATGCTGTACACACATTTAAATATGTAAAGGTGAACGTGTGTTTCGCAGCAGTCCGTAAACCGGAAAACAGATATGTAACTATTACGGTCAGAATTATGAACGTTCACATAAGCACAAATATCTATGAAACCTATGTAACCCACAATAAGGATATGCAAGTGCGCCTGTGCTTGTGTAATCTGCTCACAACATAGCAAATGAATGCTGTTTTCCCCACATTCTATGAACATGGCTCATACCTGTTAACCCCGTAAAGTACGAAACCGGACAAAGCCATGAAAACAACTGGTACAAATATGGACAATCCCCAGATATTGCCCTAACAAACATAGAAAGTAGAATAACAGGTGTGTCACTAGCATGGATTCTCTGAAGGGTATGAAGTCGTAACCTGAAATGTTTGTCATTATTTACCAACGTCAGTCTTTAATGATATGCCACTAACTTGCAAGATAGACACAAGGTTATGAAAAACGGACCAAAGATAAGAGGCAAACAGCTGTACATGCAGCGGAAATCTGTACAGTTGAAAGGTATGATATGGATGTATATATATGTATACACATATATATATATGTATATATATATATATATATATATGTATATATATGTATACACATATATCCACAGACATAAACCAAAGCAAATTATGAAATGAGGAATGTACAGACATATGTATATATGTACATATATATATATCTATACACACCCAATACATGAATAGATATATACACAACAAACATATGTCCCTGTACATATAACACATGTACATAAATAGGTCACGGTATAGCTATTATGGATAGACAGACAGACATGCATGAAAGGAGAATACACCGCTACTTTCCAAACCATTGCCTGGAAAGTACCAGTGTGACAGGGCCTGCAAGTTCTACACGTTAAACATGAATATAGGTGTCCTTTGCAGGACCCCAAAAATTGATCCTGTATGAAGGGCGAACCGTCATTGATGCAAAAGACGTCACAACTGCAACTACGATATAGCTGTACATGCAACAGTAGCAGGTGCAAGGGTAATAACACATGGGTCGATAGACTGTATGACGTAAGACCTGATATCCACAGAGTGGGGAGTGCTCAGAAGTGTCCTCACACTTTATTATCACTCACATTAAAAATGTCTAATGGGTACTGTGGAGGGGTGTCAGGTATGGGAATCATCGGTATGCAGAAACGGACCTAGGTGTTGGTTGGCACAGATCTATTAGGTACGCCCCATGGGAGTGATCAATATACCTATGTGGGTATAGCACACGCCTATATTCTCCAAAAAGGTGCAACCCATCTACTGGATATTGGGTAAACCATTGGGAGAAGACATAGGGACCTATATCAGTGTCATGTAGGCGATTATCATGGATGGACATGCGTATGACCAAGATGGTAACCATACCTGCCAAAATGTCAGAATAAGACAGCTGGACTAAGGCATAGTACATGAAATACAAATAGGGACTATATTAAATATACCCCAGACAAAGTCAGAATGTTGATAGAATAATGGCGTAGTCAGGAATATGAATGTTATGAGAGTTAGTAATCATGAAATAGAAATGTCAGTCATTATTACCTAACCGCACAGTCCATCATGCCTTGCCAGCAATCTACCAGAAAGGCACATTATTATGACAAATGTAACAGAATCATAGGTCAAACCTTGGGGAGTTTACCCATAATGTGTACAGGTGAGAGGTATGAAGGTAACCCATCCTAAATAAATGTACAGAACTAGTGATACTAGGTGGACAGGTGAGAAGAAAGACGTCAGGACAGATGACAAAACATGTACAAGTCAAAAGCATGTATTTCCACAAATGTGAATGACAACGTATGCCCTGTGAAAGTCAATGTGGAAGGTTAATAGACTCAAAAGACATGTGTCCGTCAGGGTGTCATGCAGTGTCCAGTCCCCCATACTCGTACGTGAGCTCTGCCACTGACAGAAAGCACAAATACCGGCGTACACATAAGGTACATGATAGAATAATTAGTGTGGATAAGGACCTGTTGGCCTGTGTGAGGAATATAACCCTCTGGGTGGGTGTGTCCTGCAATAGGAATGTAATGGCATCTGGCCTGTGATGGCACCATATATTGTGTGTATTGGTGTAAGAAAATTGATATCCTATATCGGAAACATACCTCGCAACTGTACAGAGTCTCGCAGAATGTGCAAATGTATGCCTCATATGTTTGGTGTGTTCCTCTTACAATCTGTACCTGTCTGCCAAATACCTGAGAACTGACGTCATTAAATAATGACAAACATTTGAGTTTAAGATCCCAAATCCCTCAGAAAAGTCATACTAATGCAAAACCTATTATACTGTCAACTATCTACATTTGTAAGAGCAATATTTAAAATCTTCCCCTATTTGTCCCCCCATCATGTTAGGCTTTGTACAGATGTTTTGCTCTAGGAGGTTGAGAGGTATGATCAGAAACAGATACATGTCTGAGGAAACAGCATTATCAACCGCAAGACAACTCAGAAGATATGAAAAGCACTGCAGTAGGAAGTTCAGTATTGGCCGCAGGTATGTGCTGACTACATGAAGTACCTATGATGACAGTGGGACATACCCACAGCCATGCATACACCACAAATAGACATAGCACACAGCAAAGCCTAGGCCATGATTCACGAAGCGTGTATGGACTGAGTGAGAGTACAGCAAGGAAAGATGACTGCCAGGCTATTTAGCAAACACCCGTAGGGGCGTGCAAGACTGCCCGTAACACGAATATTGCACGGACAATGCTGGGATTTGCAACATACCCCATTTGTATGTGAAAGCTATGCAAATTATGTAATTACATGATACATGAAACAGTAAACTGTCCATGCAAGAGCAGAGTTATGTGCAGAAATGTACCCAGATGTTAGGCGACTAATGTCCTGCACGTTGCTAAATGGAGCAATGACAGCTGCAAATACAGTATGAATACAGTCGAAGAAGCATGCCAATGTCCAAGTCCAAGGCCAGTGGCAGCTTTGTCCATTGGATATCAATAAAACAGTAGTTGTCCTCCCCGATCTCTGGTGTGGAAGCGTAGCGCAGTGCCACGAGAACGTGCTGCGCTTCAAAACAAGTCATATATGTATAATATACATACAAAATGTAGGTTTAGTTGGATGTTAGTACGCCATGCAGATGAATGGCAAGTTGGAGACAACATGGCTACTGCTTACTGGTTCTTATGTGTGGAAGCACTCTGTCAGAAATGTAACGAAGCATTTGTAGGCAATGTGATGCAAGTGAGGCTGAGGATAGTGAATCACAACATGTCATGCCATATGGGCCAAGCCTCTACAGTGTAGTGTAGGTTAAGGGGACTATTAGAGTAGAAGATAGGTGACAACATGAGTGTGTATGTATAAAACACTGTAACCTCACCAGAGCAGTGTCACATGTTTGCTGTCAGTACTCAGTGGAAGAGGCGTGTTATGAGCTATCCTAGGGAACGTCAGGAGACTGATGGTGTACGCCATGGATACCACCGATGTGACCTGCAAACCTGCCCACAGTGTATCTGCGCCCGTGCGCTCCAGTAAGCCCGAGTAAGCATATGTGCGCGCGTGTTAGCCCATGTGTGCATGTGGACTGTGGAAGAACGAGTAAGCTAGTGTACGAATAGTGAAGCCCGTGTAATGTCGTGTATGTGTTTGTAAGCATGTATACATGTGTAGTACACACATCACACACGTACTGCACACTCAGATACACATGCTGCCAATACTACACACATCAGTGAAATGGCACATGGATGGAGAATACATCATCAGAATTAACAGTGCTGTAAACTATGCTACAGTGATGGTCATAGCTGCAATGCATCATGCCTTCTGATATACACCTGGAAGTAGCACACTGTGTGTTAACAGCATGATAACATCAATACAGTGGAATAAAGCCACCTTGTGCATCAGCACCAGGTTAGTCTGATCCTGCATCAATGTTACACATCACAGGTGGTGGCACAGGTGACATCATATGCACAGGGTGTGGTGTTACATTTCCAGAGCTGTCAATGAGCCATCCAATGTACACGTAGGTGTGTGTGTGTGAGGGACAACAGTTATTGCATGGCCCAATGGTGATGCAATGGGTTTGTGTATGTGATAGCCGTAGCTGTTTGTGGTAAGTGTGTGTGTCTGCATATACACAGGTACAGCATGTGTCAGCCATATACAGGAGGTTGTGGGACAGTCACAGACCATACCTGCCAGGCTGTAGAAATCCCCATTACTGGCCATGGACACCCCTCCATGCATCCAACACGACCGAGTCCAGCACCTGTCAATGTCTACACAT